>NC_089312.1:20278316-20578316 GCF_036669915.1 Pocillopora verrucosa | reverse complement strand
CGCCGATATTTGGATAAGACTGAAACATGATTGAAACTTTACCTGACACTAATTCGACGTCATTTGTTGAAGCACATGGGAGAGTCTATCGCTTAAGCAACCTGCAGGCAACAAAAGTGACTCACTAGCAAACCTAATCATGACCCTAATCTCCAATTGATAATCGTTGGCTTTGTAACATTTCAAACTCGCTATTATTCCCCAGACAAAATCAGAGCAGCGTCTATTTGACTTATAATTGCCTAACACGAGGAAAAACCTCTTGAATTGGCAATGAACCTGGTTGTTATTAACTTTGTGAAAGTGTTACTGTCTCCGTGAATAACTCGTTAACGAAGTCAGTTTTACTGTCCTTGGCGGACATTTTTTTTTTACAAACGTAAAAGTTATCTTCGAAGTCCTAAACCTTAACATTGAGGCATAAAACTGAAAGGTAAATGTACCAGAAAAAACTTTTGTAGTGAAAAGTGACCGCTATGAACGCTGAAGTATTTCCTCTTCGGAAGAACTCATCTTCTCCAGCCCGTTTTGAGAGATGTTCTCTTTACAAAGTATTCTTTTGTTCTATGTTTGCATACTAATGAGGCATTTGAGAGAAAGCAAGATTTTCGACGGTTTACTGCGATTCTCACAGTCTCCCCAAAAACTTCTTTCTTATTGCTACTCACAAAATCTTCATTTACATCCTTTGAACAAGTTTAACGCAGATCTTTTGCGTTCTTCAACAAAAACCCAGCAGACGTAATGTGTTTCAAATAACGCAAAATTTGGTAAATATTTTAGAATATTCATGAGCTTTCGAAGAAAATCGAAAAGCTATGATAGAGGAACAGTCAGAACTCGATCAAAATTACTTATGTTTCGATCGTGTGTAAACAATGATACGGCAAATCAATATTTAATGACGATGAATTATAATCGGACGCAAGTGCGATCTCTTCAATTTTTTTTTCAAGAATCTTAATGACAATAAAATTTAAAAAGAATGAAAGCAAGGAAGCAGCTGATTTTCTTCTCTAGGCGCGAATAGACAACAGAATCCAGCTTTTCCTGTGCCCAGGGCAAGGTTATTAAGAGAAAAAATAACTCAAAGTTATTGTGTTCCGCAAAGATTTCATTCGCAGTAGCGGAGAACTATTCAATGTAACAACTTAACCCCTTAACTGCTTCGATCGTTTTATTGAAAGCAATATACTTTTTAAAGAATATTTGATAAACGTTTAGACAACTTAACTGAGCACGGTAGAATCGTGTCATTTTTTCCGAGGCTGCATTGTTATCACGTCTTCCGCTTCCTCACTGGTGTGTGGGTGTATTTCACTGTACCTTCCTTTTTTTTTAACTGAACTGCAATCGACGGGTTTACAGATCTATAAGATCATTTCTCAGTTTATCACCTGCACCCTGAATTAACATGATCACGGTTTTCTTCGGTTGCAATTTTTTTTTTAGCGGTAGGAAACGAAGAAATCTGTTGGAGTCTATTATTGTTACACGGGCACTCAACTAAATCATTCTTCCCTTCATTGAATTAATTTATTGGGCTGATGAACAACTGATGTTACACTCCAGTGCTTTTGAAAAAGTTTCAAAGTTCAAATTCAAAGTCTCAGTCAGATTCTGCTATAAAGAAGACTTATTTCCTTTAGAAATTCTGCTGTACGGTTTAGTGGTCCGTGAGAGCTATGCCATATGATAAACGATGAAAAACATTCATATTAATGCGTCAAATGCAAATAAAATTAGACAAAATATAATCATATATGGCCCTAGAAACAATACTGAAAACCACCGGGCACGGCTGTATCCTCTTCTTAACAGAAACGACCTTCGCAAACAGTTTTAAATATTCAAAACGGAAAAAGCAAACGTTGATTTTTTTTCCTCGTGCATCTGCCTGTTTACCAGGGTGACAGATTAAACCTATATAAGTTTTTTGGCTGTGAGGGAAAAGCAGCAGTACTTAAAAAAAGAACAGCTTCGTGAACTCGATTCGCACCTAACGGAAATCTCTTTTCTTCAGATTTATTCGGCCTATTGTTTTGAGTGAAGCACTCTTCAGAAATCACTTCTCGTGTTTTGCAGATGAACAATTTCAAAACAAGCTATCGTTGCTCCAGAAAGCTTTTTTTTTTAATAACCCACACGAGACATAAATGCTTTGGGAGAAAATCATCGTTAAATTAATAACTTCTGACGTTTTTCTCTATGCGTGAGAGGAGCTTATGCTCACAAATAAGTCACCCACAGCTGAAAAACTAGTACGACAAAGGATAAAAGGCATTTAGCACTTTTTAAAGTCTCTCTTAAGTCATCGGTGACGCTAACACCACGGGCTTCGACCCACATTTGAATATTTTCACAATTGACATTGTCAGTGAAGACTCATTGAATTTGCTGAGGTTTTCAGCATGCAACACACAGAACTGATATGAAACGACTCGTGGGCGGCGAACAGAGCACGCTTTCGTCACTGAAGTGTGAGAAGTTTTGCGATCAACACACATTGTTTCAAAGGATAATCTAAAGAGTAAAAAAAGACCTACAGAATAATCCACAGGTAAACACGTTTTTCAAGGGGGTGTGAAGCGACAGAATATAGTCCGTGTAGCAGTCACAGCTTTGTGATACAAAGGTCGTGTGGTTCCAGTCTCGCGTGATGAAGAAAAGTAAGAACTGTTGTGAAACTGAAGAAAACAGTGATTGCTAAGTGTTACAAATCTAAAGTATTCTATCGGTACAAAGCCCTACGTTCTTCGGTCTGTGTTTCAAACGACTATCGGTTAAAAAAAGAACCGCAAACAATCATCAACCTCGAATCAACATTGTGCGCTACGAACTTGGAAGGATCTTGCTTTACAAAGAGAGTTTTGTCTCTGGATTATGGGCTTTAGTTTGTTTTACGAGTCTTGGTGTTAACTTATTGTCTTCTCGCAGGAAAATATCGTGGACACGCGCGTTTCGGACGTTTAGGAGAAAGGAAACGATCGTGATGCGAGCGCAATTAAGCAAGCGAGCAAACAAAAACGGCAAACTTTGATTATCATCCAAAAGTTTGTTTACAAATCTAAATTAATCGAAATTTCAATATTGTTCATCTTATACATATCAACGTTCAAATGGAAAACGCGAGGTGAGTAGTAAATGAAATCATTTGCTTTTATGAAAACGGATTGCTTCACTCGATTTTCCAACGCCACAACGCAGCTTCTTAACAAGTTCTTGCGCGTTTTTTGAAACTCTACCAATTATCGGTTAATTTGTCAGAATTTATTCTTTTCACGAAAAGAGAATCGAAGGCTTTGTTTAAGTGTCTTGAATAGTTAATAACTTGTTTTCCGTCAGCTAGAACATTTCTCTAATCCTCGTGAGTCGCAAAAGGTCGTAAGTAATCGCCCATACTTTGTTGCTGATTTTCAGGGCAGATTTCAAACACTTCAAAACTGTTTCCAGCCGCAAATTCCATTCTCAATCCCTTAAGCTAGCGCTTTAGAACGAGACGATTCAAAGACTTATCACCATAAAAAAGGATTTCAAATCAAAATGCACTCGCTTGTAGATCCAGCTGTTTTTGGCTTAAGTTAAGCTCGACATCAAACTAGTATGACAGTATATGCTGTCAGAGAGTTGAACGCAGACACTTTCAGCTGATCAAACACACGATGAAAACTGAAAGCTTGCCTTTCTTTCAGTATTCAACATTGCTAAATTCGAAGAAGTTAAGTGTCACATTAAAAACTGCAGGGAAAAAATTCATAAATTTGATTTATTCGAGGATTAACTAACTTCGATTCAAATTACTTGAAAAATATAAGATAATTGATAAAGGTCCAGATTATTTTTGGGTGACGAGTGTTGAGTGTACCCAACACACCACGAAAATCATTCACATTAGGACTTCTAAACGGTTCTTTTTCTTTACATTTCGAGTAATATCTAAGGTCTTTGTGGGTAACCATCCACGCCATCAGCGTGGTTCTGATCCGAAGGCTTTTTCATTTTAACTCATTGTTCATCATGAAAACCACTACACTTTCACTTTGTTATCGGTTATGTTGATTGTTTACGCGCTGTATCGTCAGAAATTGACTGTTAGTAAGCTTCCATTTACGAAGCATAACAGAATATTCCTGATTTATGGCATGATCTAGGAGAAGCTCATTTGCGGTAAAATTATTAGTGATTAATAGCCCTCCAAGCAACTTTAAAAGACCTGCATGGAAGAAAAATACGGATTTAGTTCAAAGTATTTGTCGTATTAGCGCATCTTGATTCCAAACTCAACGTTTGTTTTGAAAATCAAACTTTGCAATCTCGTAAATCTTTTGTGAGAAGCGTCTCCAAGATACCCAAGGTTCCTTCTTTCATGTGAACATGCCATGTTAAAATATGCATTTGAATAAAATTGAACTGCGACAAAACAAGCACACTTGATGATTGTTTACTCATAAGTGAAGTTATAAAACTTCCTCTTAAAATATTTTGTCGACGGTCACGTAGCTTTGATCAAGGTATAATGTCAGACAATTGAAAAAAAAAATTTGAGAGAAATCCCTCCCGCTTTTTTTAAAGAGCTGTGTATTTTTCTTTTTAGGAAAATTAGCGTTTTCATTCAAGCTGAGATAGCGTAAAAATTATACGCGCTCTCCTTGTAAAAGTCTACATTTTCTTAAAGCTTAAGAAACACTGATTTCGCTTAGTTATTTTTATCTTATAAATCCCACTATTGAACAGAATGGGAGCTTATTCTTTCACGGCAATACGTTTTACAAGATGAGTTTATTTGACGACACATTTCAATCAATCCCTTTTCTTTTTTTATCGGAACGTGATCTGCGCATATTGAACTAAAAAGGATGTCTGGGATTTTTTTAACCTCCAAATAGCGCTTTCTAGCAAAGTTTTCAACGTAGACGCTATGTTTCAAGAGAGAAGGAAAAAATCGAAAAATCCGGCGCACACTTTTGGGGTGCATTACATTTCCGACATTATCTCCAAATTTTACGAAAATCTATCAACTATTGGCCGAAAATAAACTCTTTAAGATCAGAACTCAAGCCAAAACACTTTACCAGAAAATTGAAATTGTTCGGGGCGTCGGTGCGTGTTTACATAAATGCGCTTCGCAAATGATGATTCACTGTCGGTGATATTTTTCACGAACTAGCGCCGGCAGCTTCAATAGAAATACACTAAAGTCTAGTGGGAACTCTTGTCACTATCGGTCAACAATAATTCCGCTCTGATGCAAACTGCGAATAAATTTTTCTTTTTATGGAACGTCAAAAGAGACTTGTCGCTTTTGGACATAATAGAAGCTTGAAGACACCACTGGAATTACAAAAGCAACCTCTCTAGCTTCCGGATGTAAGTACACTTTATGAATTCGGAACTCTACAAAACTGTACTTAGATTTAAGTTGATAGATCTTTATTTTTTTAATACATTTTAAATTTTTTGCAAATTGAAAGAAAAAGAAATATTTCGTCCGTCTGTGATACCTTAAATGGGTCAGTTCGCAGTCATCCTAGTTATTCCCAAGCGAGTGAATGGATTTAAAGAAGTTATAAAGAAAATCGTCCAGGGAACCAAAAAGTGAACCGTCGTAATTGGTCTGCTAACATGGTGTTAACATCAGGAAACAGACTGCGATGATTTGCCAATGATAAATTGATAAAACCAATGGCTTGTCGCGTTAATTATTCCAGATAGAGGGATTTCCAATCAAAACCTACAATTGGTTAGGTAATAAAACTTATTTTCTTCTTGTAACGAGCATGCAAAGTCATCGTTCACCGACGAACAATAAATTAACGCGCGACAAGTTAAAGGGCCTCTGATTCGTGCATCAAGTAATTGATATTTGTTCAACAATTTGCAAGAGGAGATACGCAAACTGCATCAGGGGAAGATTTCTAATACAATTTTTGAGCATGAAGAAATGAATGATAGTTCTCTTCCGTTGAAATGATGAGGTGCTTAACTTAAAACGTCTATTCGGTTCCGTTCACATTTTGGCATCCTCCCAATTGTTAGGATTTACAGGTAAATATATATTCTTCAAATTAAATTCGAACATGTAACTGCAAAATAGAGTGAAGACTTCAAGTGAGTATTTCAATCAAGGAAGGTTTCCATCGGGTAGAGGCGCGCCTTTTTTTGTCCTGCAATTGGATTCATGTGTTGGCATAATGAAAATAGTTTTATTTCAATGATGAATTTTACATCTCACAATTAATTTAACAACTATATTCGGATATTTCTTCTAAAGAGCATTTTTCGTAACAACACTCCTCCACACCATTTAGAATCGATCGCTTCCTCGACTCGAGACCAGAAGGTGACATGAGAAAACTTCTGGCCCTTTGAAATGACATGGTTAGTCCTAAACATGAACAAAAAGAATGTCTTTTCACAAACAGTAAACTTTGGTACGAAATAGGCTTTTGTTTTATCACTGATGAAACAACCTAGACTAAATTTATAATGTTGGAATTGTAAAAGCAGGAGCGGGTAATCAGTTTTGAATTCTTTTTGCAATCCATTTATAATTCTGGACGGGGGAGTGTGTGGAGGGGAATGAGATAGGTACTGCGAGAGTAAAATGTATTGACCCCGGCCAGACTCGTACCCAGACCTTTAGATCCAGAATCAAGCTCGTAAAAAGTTAGACAACCGCGTCTCCAGAAAAAATGAAAAAATGAAAATACTGCCACTCGTAAAAGCTGTGAAGGTGACGTGATTTGTTATGTCTCCACCCTACTTTTACGGCCAATTGTCCTCATCTGTTTTCGTAAGTTCTAAGAGAACGTGCGCAAAATCAGTCACCGAGTAACAAGTAAAGAATTGCACAGAATCCAGCAAGATTTCCGCCCCCAATTTCCCTATGCATACAGTTCTTGAATAAAGAACACAATAGCAAAAAGCAATCGATTGACTTTACGACTACAGCTTTGATTGAGAATGATATGGGGTTCCTCCTGATACGGAAATCTTTCCCAGAATCCCCTTTGGCCACCAGGAGTTCGTATTTGGCTATTACTTTCTTGGCGTTTTGCTTTTCAAATCACTACTTGTCTTGGTGGAGACCCTTATGCGGTTCCAAGTGAGATAAGTCCATTATCACATTAGATCCTTAGATAAACAACCCCACAAGCTTTACAGGTTTAACGATTATCGTTTTTAAAATGAAAGGATTTAAGATCCTGAGCGCTATCCCGGTGGATGATCTCTGACTCGATCCTGGGAATGAGTGCAGAAACAATACCAACGCAATCCCGGCGGGAACTAAACACATTTTTTTTTAGAATCTATGTCAACTTCCCTCATCCTTGCCCACCTCCGCTCTTTCTTCGCTTATGTGCAAAGTTTCAATATTTACGATCATCCTGCGTAAATAATTTGTGGTTCTCTCTCTAGTTTGACGATAGCTTTCTGCGGCGCAAAATTAAGACAAAGAGAAATATCGCCACATTACTCCATCCACAATTTCCCCTACTCTGAAGCTCTGTATCCCTTACCTGTCGTCCGCTTGCGATTTCTGCATCGACCCCCACAACAAGTCTCCCAAGCAGTTTTAAAGTCGTCGCCACAAAAAGCACGAACTGGACCCGCCTTATTCGTCTCACCCGCCATACAGCACCAATGCCAAGTCATCAGAAAAAAAGAAACCAAAAGGCATGCTGAGAATGTAGATAAGTGCCGCGGCATCTGTAAAACCAATATACTGCTACGTGAACTAAATTCATGGATATTCTGTATTCTAGAACTTAGTAAAACGTTTATCGTAATATCTGCAGCAATAGCGTTAAAACACTTTGCAGACTGTGAAATTTAAAAAAAAAGCTTTTAATCACCTTGAACTGAATACAGTTTCCACACAAAGTCAACTCAAATGAAATAATCATCACCACAATATCATTAACACCCAATAGGCTGTGGAATGCAAGAATTCAGACTCAAAAACATGGAAATGCAGCTTTTCTACACCGTTATGCACGCTTGGATTTTGCTCATTGAGATTAAAATTCAAATTGCGAGTTCTAGAAATGATTTGATTTAGTGCAAAAAAATTAAAGCTGATACATGCCGTGATGTTTTTGAAGAAGAAGAAGAGAAACACTTAACAGCGGCATTATTGCCATTGCCATGGTGCGTGCGCATGTTTGAAACGAACGAATAGCTATTCTCTTTAACAATTTCACTCTCAGAAGAAATTTTAAAACTTGTAGCTTCTCCCTACCATAATCACCAGGCATTATCCAGCAAACAGGTAATGAGAATACTTTAACCTATCAGGTAGAAGTTTTTATCTTGATCTAACACCAAATTCTCATAACTAATATAAAAGGAAATTTATAGCATGTGAAGGCGAGAATTGATAATCAGATCTTAGGGGTTAACGGGTTAACAGAGGCGGAGGTAGTGTACAATCATGTGAGAAAATTGGAAAAATTTGTTTTCGTATCGAAGCTTTGAGAATTATGAAGGACTCAGAAAGACCTATATATACTAGTTAAAATTCCGAATAATTACCTTCAGTTTGGAGATCCTCGCAGCAAAATCTTCATTCACTCGGATGTTTATTTGTACCCAATTCATTGGTATTCAATTCCAGTTGGCTTGTTAGCTCAATTGGTAGAGCGCTGCACCGGTATCGCAGAGGTCATGGGTTCAAATCCCGTACGGGCCTGAAATTTTTTTCAGGTCCTACTTACAACTACTAGTTTCAGTAGTGTTCTTAGCTGCGAGGATCTTCTAATTTCATCTTTCCACCGCAGTGCAAATATGTGAATTTTCATATATCTAAATCTTCATACCTTCAGTTTGTTATTGCGAAGTCATTGCAGTTCGGTGCATCTCAATACAAATGCTCTTATTTGCTAGAGCAAATTCAGCTCTTTAGGAAATGACGACGTTTGTATTGACAAGGGCGCTTGTTGCGTTTTTGATTTCAAAGAATATATAACCACCTCTTGAAAAGTCAACAGCGTTAAAAAGACGGATCATAACGAGTCATGCATGTCAATACTTCAACTAACAGAAAAAAAATCCTTTCAGCTTGACAATGAAATAAAGGAAAATAATCGTTTGACCTTACTCTTAAACCCTGGACACATTTTGTTGGAAGAGGCACAAAAACGTCAAATTATCAAGTCAAATCTGAAAAGAAAATTCGCTTTCCTATTGCCTGCAAAATTTCCAGTTTACATGATCAAGGAAGCATTTTTTATCAAGTCCTCCATCGAAGAACAAATAAATTTACTTTTGCTGATAAACTGAATTTTACCTTCTTCAACTTAGAAATTCCCATTAAAGAAACTCCTCTCCCCTTCACCCCACAAAATACTTGGAAAGGTTATTTTGAAGTCGAAAGGAACTTGCATAGTCCAGAAAATAATGATGAACGAAAACCAGGAACATGTCGCCAGAGATACACCGGTAAGGCTTAGTGCTTCACGATGCACAGGTAGGTTCTTGAAGAGCCATTTTGATAGACTACGTTTGCGAGTTTTGAATGATCTGAACAGTGAGCCGTTATCATCAGCAAGAACAACGTACTTAATTACTGAGAGCAGGCCTTCACCGGTATCATAGAAATAAGGCCGAAGCGACGTTCATTTTCCAATCATAACCTTTCGGCAAACAATCACCAATATCTTGTCACGTTTGGAGTTCATTAGCTAACAATCATGCAAAACCGATTACCTAAAAGTTAATTAAGTCTCTGAGTTCTTAAAACGCCACCCATGTACATCGAAGAAAAAAGACAAGATTTAGTTTTATATGTATTCTTCTCCTTAAATAATGTTTAGAAGATACACCTTTTGAAGGGGAACTACACGTCACAAAACACTTTAACACGACTGAAAAACTGATATGATCATATACATACCACATGATATTCATGTCCCTTACACGAACAATGCTTGAAAGTGATATAGTAAACCCCGATGAATATATCACACCTCTGGATCTTCTGGGTTGTAAGTTAGAAAATTAAGAAGAACGCTATCACATTGACATCTATTTTTGTATTTGTTTCTGTCTTTGTTTTTTCTTTTGAGAGTGAAAGAGAGAAAAAGCGCCCAAACGTAATATAATCCTCCTAAAATGCTGTCTTAAACTAAATATGGAATGATTTACGTTTTCCTAAAACACATGCATATGATGCGTTTGACATTAAGTAAACACCTTCTAGCTTTAAGAAGCTTAAATCCAAATGTTTTAACCGAAGATCACTAGCAAAAACACTTTAAATAAAATTTCCCATACCCTTGGGATTCGCCTGTTAAATCAAAAGAAACCGATGCTCATGAAATCTTAAAAATAAAGTACGTATGGTTTTCGCTTTCGAATAAAAATACACAAAAAATGTAAAAGTAGATTTGCGATTGAAATCTTAATTTTAACGTTTGAAAACAACTTCGCGAATAGGTTTGCGCGCGCTCTCCAGTGTGGTGAAATTCCAATAACGAACTTTGCATCTCGAAAAAAAACTTTTTAAATAACCGATGTCTTTAAACACAAACACCTTCGTAAAATAAATGGAAAAGGTTCATAAGCAATATGGCGAGGCTCTACAATATACAACTAGTATTGGGGCCTCACTGTACAACAAAGCTAGAATTGACGAATTTTTGGACAGGAGGGATTATTAACAGAGGATAACAACGAATACACCAACCTCAACTAGTTGTACCTAACAAACGATTGTCTCAAACTGAAATTCCAAATAATTTTTAGAACAGGACTCTATGGCACTTGGTACTCTTTAAGTGACAATATACTCTGAGTTTAATGGTCTGCAAAAGTAAACACCTACACGCTATCATGACAACACTCCAGCAACATTGCAAATTGATTTTTTTGATGATGATTTTGCGGTCAGTGAGGTCAGCGTTGCGTGGGCCACTATAACAAAAAGATCATGGTTTGAAGTACTTTTCGAGAACGTTTGGCAGCCTTAAGCGCCTAGACAGTAGAATAAGAATCAAAAACGCTGTTTGAAAACTTGTAGCTTCAACCGTTGATGGGGAAGGAAGGAAAAGCTGGTATATGATTTAGTTTGATCGCCTTGTAACTCAGTTCATTCCTAATCGGAAATAGAATTAGGAATTCTTTTTGCTTAAAAAATTTCATATCTTTAGATACGATTTTGAGAATTTTTTATTATTTCAAGGCAGTAACACCTGACTGATGATTGGCACATCCCAGTAAGATTCGCACTCGACAATGTAAAGATATTATATGGAGAACTAAGCTGCCGATGAAGAATTCCGGCGGAGGGTTGTTAAGCAGGTGAAGGGTAAAGTAATCAATCCCAGAATTGGCAAATCAAAGACGAGTCGTCAAATCATGGCAATCAAAACAAACAGCAAACTTTCAGAATAACAATTAAATCACGGCTTACCCGCAACTGTCAATAACAGAACAGAAGCTCGTGTCAAAGAAGTGTAAACACAAATTGATTGTTATTGACATCGGGAGATGAGTCGCTTCGGTATGAAGCAACATCTCTAAGTCAGTCTCCTGACTCCACCAATGCTTTTAGCACTAATGAACTAATGTTCGGCTCAACCTCAGTTTTGATCACTCTGTGTTTTAAAAGTCAGTTGACAGTAATTACTCGGCTAAGACAACGTGACTATACAAAAAAGCTTTAGTAGAGGGTCAGTTTTACGACCAATGCGAAAACCACAAAAAGTAGTCGTGAAAGCTTCCGTTTAATTACTTGCGTAGACAAAAGCAAGGAGTTAACGATGACAAAGAGATGGAAATCGACTGATATAGCAAAACAAACAACTCTTTTATGATGCCCGGCAAACTTGGACGTTTGTTATGAGATGGACTCCTAGAGATAAAAGGTAGATGGATCTGAGAATCGCTCTATGAAGCAAAATGAAGGTAACCACCGTTTACATTTCTAAGGTAACAGAACACCTGCAGCATGATCAAGGTTCGCTACCGCAAACAATCCAAAAACGCCATCTAAGAAATAACGCAAACATTTATATGGGCAGTGTTAAGATGCACAATTAATGAAAAAAAAAAATATGATAAGACGCAGATGACTGCGCAGATTTTGAAGTGATTTTTTTCCTCTCTGTGGTCAGAAAGTGGAAGTAGAACACGTGGCGAGCTGCACTAGTTTCAAAAGGTTGATTCGAAATTTTTTTTCCTTTTTTTTTTATTGATTCGAAAATGCTGCACAATGCTGAGTGATGCCAAACCGGCCAATCGGGATTCTTTACACCTCATAAAAGTTGTCCATGAAACACAGATGAATCACCTAACAAATATCAACTGTTGAAGGTTTGTGGAAGTTTTACCCCATTACAAGTTCGCCCCCATTACGAAGAGTTTGTTACATCAAAGATGTAAAAGTCTCGCCCCACCCTTAAGGGAGGTTTTTCTTCTAACTTGAAAATTACAAATGAAAAGCTGGATCTTATTGTCGTTGTCCAGTGCGCGCCCTTCTTATGGATATATCTGTGTTCTATTAAGGTTCAGACATATTTTTAATTTTATTAGGTATTAGTGGTCATATGATTAAATATTTATTGACTGAGCCTGGCGAGCAGGGCAGGAAATCATTTGGCGCACGGTCGTAAAGCATGGACCTCACTGCGGTCTGTCATGATTTGGAGCCAAATAGTCTTTTGTGAGCCCCTCCCACTCAGTTAATAAGTGCAAAGAAGCATCTGCCCCCATGGATTGCTAAGGACTGATTGTGAGCGTGCTGTTTAATCGAGCGGACGCGCTTTGACGCACGGAGGACAAATGAAAAAATAAACAAATAAAAGAAGATATTACCTGGCCATATTTTCAACAAAGAAAAAATAGAAAAAAGGAAATTCAACAATGATATTTCACAGAAAATTTGATCTTCTCATTCCGTCACAATAGGGCTTTCATGTAAGCTTAGATTCGAATGTTACTTTTCCTTTCAGTTTGCCCTACATGTCTTTGACTGTGATTCCTCAGGAATCTACTGCTATATACTGACGGTCTACGGCATTTTTTATCTTAACTTCCCTTGTCAGCGAAGAGTAATTATAAGTTTGGTCTATTTATGATAGAGTTACATTTCTACAGGTAAGTTTCGCAAACAGGCATTGCGTCAATGCATTTCCATACAGAAAGAGAAAGATTCCTTGAAAGGATTCTTTCAAAATTACAACAGTTAAAGGCGACGAAGGCTGAAAATGTTAGTCACTGTCTTTCATGATCAAGAAAACCGATATGACCACGTTTTTTTTTTTTAAAGAAACAGAACTTTCTTTCACCCCATCAAGCAGACTATGTTGGGCCAAACTAGTTGAATTTTCGATCGATGAAGTCGATAAACTGAACGAATTTGAAGTTGAATAAAGAGAAGTTTTGCTGGATGCCTGTAAAATAGGCAAGATACTAACCTTTACCAGGAAACACAAAGAAGATTCCCATGAAAGAAAAGCAAAATTTAGTCTTAATTTGAATCGAAACGCTCCTTAAATACGAAAAAGGTGATAATATCATGATTGGAACCCTGACGCCCGTGACAGGTGCATTAAGTACAACTGCTTTCGCGTGTTAATCAACACGCAGGTTAGGATTACCAAGATTGATGGAATATGGAGAAAGTTAATAGCAGCTTCAAAAATGATGAAGGTGCCCAAAACAACTAAAATTGAGAAGCAGTCTTTTCGGTTTACTTTGATCCAAGCGGGAAAAGTGCCAGTTGAGCTAGGGTGGCGCGGAGCCATAGGGCGAAATGGCAAAAAAGCAAAAGAGCTTAATGTATTTGTTTCCTTTCGCCCCATGCCTTTTCATGGCTGTCGCTCAGGTCACGCTTCTTATGCCTCGTAGACAGAAAACGGAAAAGACTGCTCGGCACGATAAAACCAAAGCCCTGACAGCAACAACATATGAACGTCAGCTGTAAACAATTAGTTTGCCCGATTACGCTACGCGCTAAAAAGCAAATTTGATATTTTTACCGAGAAAGTTTGGGACAAGTAGCATGATGATGAATAAAAGAAAAAAAAACGGAAAAGGAGACCTAAAATCGAGTGGTGCGAGCCGGTGGTTTTACGAACGCAAGAGAACATGATCTACACCAGTGAGCCCAATGTCTCTCTAATCCCATTCGTAAATTTTGTAATTTGGATTGGACTTTGAAATACCGAAAATATAATGCCTTAGCGTTACCTGAAGCATCGAAAATAACTTTAATTCTTAGTATCAAGGGTTGTCACATATTTCTCGAATCTTTAGATTCGAAAGACGAATTTGATAGAAAATAGTGTTTTTCTCTGTTCTTGTCACCTGCGTGTGTTTGTAGATGCTTTTAAATCATGAATAGCGAATACAATGACCACTAAAGTGATCTGAGGATTTTTAAAAGCGTACACGTCCAGTACAAAAAGGCTTTTATCCCATTTCGAGTTTAAAAACTTCATCAATGGTTAATGACGTAATTTCAGCCCCTCATGTTATTAAGTGATCTTGACAGATAACAGGTTTGACAAAATTTACAGGAAAAATTGATTCAGGAAAAAAAAAATTTGATTCAGGCTGTGCATTGGATGAAACCGCTTTACGTTTTAAGGCGCTAACTCGTGATATTTCAAGCTGTTTTTGAGACGCTTCAAATTCCTTTCAAATAAAAAGAAAACTTGAAATGATAGCTCAGCATAAAAGACAAATGTAATAAAGAACAAAGTAAAAAAGGAGAGAGTGGGGCTAAAAATGTAGGATATTGTCACGGTTGGGCTAACTTCCCGAAAACACCGGGTGGCAAATTAAAAAGGCCATTAATTAAAGAGCAGTCAAATTGCGAAGCTCTATTTAAATACAACTGATAAGTGAGGGCGGACAAGCCCATGCATTACCTCTTAAAGCCACTGGCTTCTATTTACAGCTTTTGACGCTGCGTGCATCCCACAATATTGAAAGCTTTCAATTAGGTGGCAACACTAACTTAAGTAACTTTTACATCGCTTGCAGAGGCTGTCACTTCTCAGAGACCGTGGCTGTTAAAAGTTAAGGAGAAAAAGGGAGCTTCTAGACCTGCGATTACAACTAATCAACACGTAATTAACACGTTATTGTGGGTGCGGTAGTAAGTAATGAGGGCGGATAATTGGTCAGAGGAATCAATTGTAGGTATTAGTAACTATTACTGTCACTAATCAGACGCGAGTACAGGCAGTCGTGAGATAGTGCTCGAGATTTCAGTTGAAACGCTGGGATGAAGACCCATAGGGCACCTGCAAAACAGAAACTGGGACACAAGGACTTTCCTGATGTATACAAACAAGAGAGACAATCATTTTTCAGGTGTTTCAATTTAATGATATGTTTAAAAGGCAGTCAATCATTATGTTCTGTTTGATTATCTTGTTTTTGACTGAGGACGGGGCCCACACGTCAGTCTTCAGTTCCAACCCTTAACCCTAAGAAACCTATATATTTTTTTATAATTTTTATTCAGGTGTACCCTTTGAAATATCGTTGTATCATCAAAGGTAAATCCAAATGATGCCTCTTCATGTTTGAATACCAAACAGATAATTCCCATACGCTTTAATGATAGGTGGTTCCAGTTTTATGAAGTAGGAAGTTCTATAGCGAAAAACTTCAATTCGGGAAAAATGCAAAGGGGAGCGTTGTAGAGAAAGAGGTAATTCAAGAAGTCCAACAGATTACATGAGGCGAGCCCAGCTTTCATAGTTTACTCTCAGTCTGATACTGCTTGCTTTTTACCGTCTATCATACACCTCTCATCAAATAGGCTCTGAGAATTTGGACTTAAATTACAAAATAAACCTTCACTTATATTTTCATATTATTCTCGTCACCTCTCTCTGATTGACAGTATATTGAGATTGTAAGGAGAAATTATTTATTGGTCTCTCTCGGTAGAGAAGGCGTTAAGCAAAGTGGCCAAACCAGGATCGTTTTTTCAAGGGGCTTATCTCGTGTTTGTGGCTGTTGTTTAATTGCGAAAATTTGAAAAGAAAACCAAAAATAGCATCAGCGCTTGGACATAAAACCCAAGAATTCCGAAAATATCAAACTGATAATGGAATACTCACTTCAAATTATTAATTTTTTTTTTCACGTGCCCTGAATATGACACTGCATGTTTATGAACAAAACAGGCCAAATATACAAAACAGACTAAAGCATACAAAAACATACAAGTAAGACAGGTGATAAATGGTACTCAAAGTTTTGATTTCCCATCTACTCTAGCATTTTATTGCGTTTGCATGAATTCGCGCAACTTACAAAACCTGAGTACTACGCGCGCTCTGATTGGTCCCAAGCTATTGGTTATTGAATCGGCAAAACCACGTAAAACTCAAAGTTTCAAAACTATAATAATGTGAGCGGCAGACCACACTTGAATGACCAGCATCTAGATTATCAATTTGGAAAACTAGGCTCGAGGACAAACTCATCCGTGTCGTTTGTGTTCGTTTGGCCTGGTTTTTATATAATCGTCCCGATCACTTGAGAATTATTTCTGAGGCGATCGTAATGATAGAAAATTCAGTCAACTGGGCCTATGATAGAGGAGCTATCATAAATTATAGGACCACTAATAAAAAGAAGATTCATCTTTTTAAGGAAACAAAGGAGAACAAAAACAAAAATCCGAGAAGGCTTTAGCAAAATAGAGTAGATGATGGCCCTTAAACGGCTTGAGTTCAGCGGCAATGAGTGATTTGTCAAATTTAGTCCTTTCTTTAAAACTCTTACTCTAACCACGAAAATTAATCATTTTTCTAAATCGTTAAACATTAAGCTGTTACATAGGCACCGCGACTACGACTGGTAAATCCAAAGTGTACATTATGATATAAAACCACTACATCAATGAAAGTTCCATGGCACAATTGTGATGTCTTATATCAGACGAAGGAAACGCATTACAACGGTTAAAAAATCGAAAATAAAATCTACTAAATAAAGATTAGTAGCATGTCAGCATGGCTTCCTTGAGGCAGACCTACAGCTACATCCACACAATGCATTGGAATCAAAACGTCGGATGGGTGATCTAAATGACAAATTGAAGAGAGATAAAATCAAAAACTCGAAAATTTCTTTAGATCGAGACCATTTTTGTTCCAAAAACTCCTCCACGATGAAAAGATTTTATCTTTTAAGTAGTTCACGACATAATGCGCTATACACTCACTTCGGAATAAAAGGATTATCATTGAATGCTAACTGAAAAACAAATCAGTCATTGGAGTTTTTGCCTCGGTATTTTCACTCGGAAAACATTCAAAAGATACTTGTAAAGGTATAAAAATGGACTTAAATCATAGCAGTCAGGACCGAAATGGCTGTGTGATGCAAAACATCTGTCTCCGGCCGGTTTTGCAAACATCCAGTGAACGATATGGGCTTTCCTAATGAAGTACTTTCCGGTAGATACTATGCAGCTACATTACCACGTTTTCAAATCCATTCTAAACGCATCCTTGCAATACTTTTTATTGATCTATTCTGCAAATTCACTTTCAGTTTCAGCAATCACTGAAAACTGCGGCCTCGACTGAGGCAAATACCTCCGTGCAAATTGAAATTCCATATCAAGTTCCAAACAATACCTCAAAAAAAAAATAGAAAATTTCTGCTGTGTATAAGCTACTGAATTTTCAAAACCTTCAAAATGTTATCCTACTGTACATAATTATGATGATTTGCCAACATCCCTCAACTTGTGAATTTTACAGCGGGTTGACGATGAAGACATTTTAGTCTTCGATCTGGCATTACCACAACTACTAGCAGGCCATGTAAGCAGATGACAAAAAGGCGCACAAAAACATTTGATCCACGTTTGGCTATTATTGGGTTAAATATTTAATGTAAATTAATTTTTAAAAAAATCCGCGCCGTTTCCGAAACGTCGAAGACTAAACAGAGGCAAACACGTAATCTATTCAAAAGGAGGAACAATTTTACGAGGCAAAGATTAATTGGGACTGGGAGACAACTTGATTTGGCAGCTAACAAGTTTGCCATATGCACTTATCATTAATTTTCTTTTCAGTGTTGCTACTTATTGTCAAGTAAAAAAAAGGTGTCTTAATACATACTCTAAGCTTTTGTGACAAACTGGACATGTCAAAACCAGACAAGTGTATGTTATGATAAGCATAAAAGACCAATAAGCAGAATTACAACGGCATCTCTAACAGAGCGATATAAAAAAAAAAAGACGTATAAAACAGCGCGGTAAAATGCCGCTAAAGAATCGGTTTATGCGTGGGCGAAAAGGAAATTAGCGCAAACAAAGCCGCCGCGATCCATTTGCATCTATTAGCTTAACCATTCGGTTAACAATTTGACAATCGTTAGTGATCTTAGGAGTAAGTTTTTTTTTTTTTTGTCATGAATAACTATTGCTGTAGCCGATAACATAAAATAAAGTAAGGAACCTTTCGCATACCCTAAAAGTTTGAAAAAAAAACTAAAAAAAGTTAACTATACAATTATACAGCAGGTCAGTATTAACAAATACTGGTGCATAGCATCAGAAAATTGTCAGGATAGATTGCGTTCACACCGAAAAAACGCCTTTCTCTTTGGAGAAGTTAACAAGCTGACTGGTCGTAATAATCAATTAGTATAGAGTTACTAGTTGGAGGGCTCGTCGATGAATTAACATATTGCCCCTTGGCGATATCAAAATTTTTTATTTAAACACTAGTAATGGACGGACGGGCTACTATATTTAATTGATTTGACTTAAGGCTTCGTATTATTCAGAAAGCTATAAGAATTTTCTTTACAACTCAAGGAAAGTACAATTATGGAATATTGACTATTTTGCTAACATCTTAACTCAAAACAAGTAAAGAAGCTTTTTCTTATTTGCCAATTATCCTGACGATAGCATCTTGAGAGACTTTAAAGGAAAAGTGCGCGGGGGATCAGTAAACTATGACCCGTCCTTCACGTAACACGTCAAATGAGCCTGCGCAGGAGGTCTCCAAAGATCTGCTTTGTAGCGCAGACCGAAACGCTCAATATATAACAAGAAACCTTAGTGTGAAACGCATAGATAGACACCTGAAAGGTTTTTCTAAAGCGGTGTGTGATATTGGGTCGTGAATCATGCGACAAACATCCCTATCGTGTGATATTCCTATTATTACTGCGTTCGTCAAGAAATTTCAACCATCAACATTTCAAGTTTTAGCTGGACGCAATGTCACGTGGTTACTATGTTATCCGAAACTTAAAGAATAAGCCCTAGGCGGAGTTTTCCTATTTGGCGTTAGACACGAAACAGGAAGAAAACCCAAACATTCACTTGTCTAGCTGAGAGCAAAACAGGCGCGAAACAAAACCAATAATTAATCGGTCTATTGATAACTAAGCATGGCGAATTTCCCCATTATTCTTTATAAAGGCTGCAGATTGTTTTGTTTTTCAGCTCGATGAATGGCCATTGTCAAAAACAGGGCCGCCAACAAAAAGAGAAGAAAACGTAGGTTCAGAATGCCCGTTAACATTCACCCACAACGAGATTTCCACAATCTGTCGGGAGACTCACGGCTTCATTTTTAATGAATTACCAGCGTAGCATGATGGAGCGAATCTTGATCACCAAAACTTCACCAGAATCGTTGCTTAGTATGACAGGTGTAAATTCCCCACACACGGAGCATGCGTATTACAGCCTCTGGCCCCATAACGCAGTCAGTATGAATTATTGAGGGCACGTGTCTCCCCTTCTAAGGCGGCAGATGGCGCCAACAATTAAAAAACCCATACAGAGCGAAATTGATCTCGCAACCAGGGTCTGTAAATGAAAACTTCTCATCAATGACTGTTTTGCTTCACTTGTTAATAAATCCTTCAGAAGCGACCATAATAGAATCGCGAAAAACAATGAAAATTAAAATCCAAAAACTCGCGAATGGAATTCAGGATGAAAGTGATAAACATTAGAGGCACATCGATGTAAAATAATCTTTGGAGACTACAATATACATGACACGCCGACCAATTTTCACATCATGTTCTAAGAAAACGTTTTTGTAATTTTCTATGGGTACAAGCAATTTTTATTTGTCCTGTCATATCTTTGTCATTTATAAAAAGCATTAATTAATAACGAAAATAATAGAAGACCCATTATCAGAGAAAATTACGACTTGGCGAAATTGATTATGGGAGAATATAGGTCATCTACAAATGTCGGCAGCATTTCGCCGGGGTGTTAAAACAAGGCGGAAATACGACGCAAGTAAATTGTAACCACGGTGGGTAATAGAGGAAATGACATTCGGTACTATATGCGCTTAAGACAACAACGTAATCGGTCTTTGCGCGCGGAAACCGTTCGAGTGCCATTCACGCGCTGTCATTGGTCATTATCTCGCGGCACCAGCCAATAGAGTTGAATTATTCTGTTTGACATGGCGCGTGTCAGAGCTCTTGACTGAATTAGCACAACAAACATACGGCGCGAGCCTGGCACAGGGTCAGAGTATAGCCGAGTATAAATTGAAGTGCGCCCGGCGCTAGCTCGATTCAAACATTGCATTGTATTGGGCGAGAGTCCGGCGTAAACAATGTCTGTGAAGGATATGCCAAAATGTTCAGCTTTTACAATCCCAACGACGACTATTTGCTATCCGCATCAAAGGACCGAGGAAGGAGGCTCGGATGTTTTGAGGCCCCCAGCTAAAATATCGCTGTTATCACCTGTATTGGGCCAAACCCGTCGACGAAGGGCAGCTACTAGCGCCAAGCAAAAAGAACCGGCCGTGGTAGCGCGACGGAACGCAAGGGAACGAAAGCGTGTTAAACTGGTCAACGACGGCTTTATGCGACTGCGAAAACACGTGCCTACGGACCCTAAAAACAAGAAACTGTCCAAAGTTAAAACGCTGCGTAGCGCAATCGACTACATACGGCACCTGCAACACGTTCTGGCGATGGCCAATAAACATCAAATGGAAACTGAACATGAAGCAGCTGGTACACAAACCCAGAGTTGGATAACCGCGTCTGACTTTGTAAGTACTACAATCACTGTATCACAGGCCAGTCATTGATCAATCGTACGTACGTGCGCCGCTTCAACTCCGTTCGCGCCGACACGCACTTCTTTCATTATCTTTCAAACAGCCCTAAAGACGGTCGGTTGTAAAATCGATTCTACGAGTCTTTCAGCGTATGTTTTAGGTTCATGGCCTTCTTTTGAGGGGAAAATTTACTTCTGTGGTAACGTGTGTATCGTCCGTAGCTGATAAAGTGTTTGTTAAGTTGGGCCGTCGTCAGGCGCAGTTCAATTCGACATCGTTAAAATAATTTGGCATCGCACTGAATCACCTAGCACTTGTTTCCGCTTCGGTTAAATTTAAAAATTTTATTTTGAAACACTTCAGTCTCCTACTTCTTCCTGACGGCTGAAATAATTCTGCGTATTCCTTATTTTTACCATTTTTAAACGGTGAACAATGTGTTTAGCATTATAAACGTTTTCTTTCATTGACAAGCTAGCGACATCTTTGGTCAGGAAGTTCAAGAAGGAATAACTTTCCGCCTTGAAACAGATGGGTATATCATCATTACAACATTGCTCGGCTTATTCTTCTTTTCCTAACGTATAAGTAGAGTAAAATAACAGCCATTTTCAGAACACAGTTAAGATCGAGCTTACAAGGACGTGTTTTGCCAGGGTAACGCCCTTACAATATGCGACATTTACTTCACGAAAGCGAGCACCTTCAGTCATTCAAATCGAGATCGATTTTAATAATTTTTGTACAACCTCTAACTTCGTCTTGTTTTCTTTTGTGCTTTAGAAAACTGAAGAGGAGTACAAAAACGAATTTGGCAAGACGGTTTTCGCCTGTGGTCAGCCAAGAGTGCGGCAGACATCCAATGTTTCCACATCATTCTGACGGAGAAGCGCTCAAACTATGATGGAAATTTTTTCGAGGAAAGACGCTTCATTCGTTGAGGATAAACAACTTACTGAATGTACCACAAGCTATTGGGAACAAGTGAGATAAAACCAGATTGCACGAAAACAAAGACTGGGAAAAGATATTTACTTCTACTGAATCAGGAAAAAAATCATATTTTCAGCGCGGATTTGTGAAACAACCGCCGAAGAGAAATTTGGTTGCTCGATAAACAGAACATACAGCCCGAAAATGGCCGAAAACAAATTTCAAAATACAATTATTTATACGCGGCCTTCGAGCGCAATTTAACATTAACCGTCGAGATAAGCTGTCAAAAACTCTCCGCTTATCTTGCTTTCTTGTTGGATCGCCGAATAAATTATTCCCTTTTGAAAAGACATTGAATTTTGTAGAAAAAAGAGAGTCATATATATGTAAAATAAATCAAATTGATCGTATTCTCTTACATTCTGCTTGTAAATTATTTTTCTTTTCAGAAAAATTCTCTTTCGACGAGAAAAAGAAGAGACTGTCACAAATTTAGAAAATCGATGATGGATAAGAAAATACATGAATAAAATTATCTATTAAAATAAGAACAGTATGCTTGTATCGAAAAATTTTGCTTTAGAATTTTTTTTAAAGAATATACTAGTTCAATGAATATTCTCCGCAGGCCGAAGAAACTTACGCCGTGGAGAATTAATTATTTATTGAAAGTGACTGGGTTGCTTAAAAGGAAACCGTTCATTTACATTTTCAAGCTGTACTCGATCTATAGAACAAAAAATTAAGCATTCATGAAAATTGGAAATTCATCAAAAGAGAGTTCTGAATACTTCACTTAAATGTCGGAAGCAAGAGAGAAGCCTTTTATCATGATTGCACGTTACCGCTAGATCTTACAATAGCACTAAAGAAAAAAATTTTTCTGCAATTGGATTTTGTCGTTGTTCTTCTCATTGTTGACGAAGTAAACTTCTTAGGTGTTACGCGCAGCGCGTAGTTTTCACATAATTTCCCGCAGGTCTTTCAATTCTCTCTTTACGCTTAGAATTTGTTTTGGTCTCGTGGGTTGTCAATTTCCGAGGCTTCCGATCGAATAAGACACGTGCCTCACACAAAACCACTGTCATAATTATCACTGGCTCTAATTACGCCTCGGCAAACAATACCATTGGCTCGCTAATACAATTTCATTGTGTACACGCTTGTATGTTCTGTAGCACTCATGCAAATAATCCGTTTCACCACCGCCGCAAGTTTCAATATCGAAGCGGATATGCGTCCGCACACTATTTAGACAAGCATTTTAAAATATGAGATCGTATCGTATTTTCCCTCCGAGCTTTATGTTTTGGACCTGTCAGTCGAACCAGTCACGCATGCGCTGCAAATTCGCGAAACACCAACTGGCGTTTTTGCATGTCGTTGAAAGTGCGTTTCTCTGTTTTTATGTTTTTAGTGTGAATGCTTTCCATCTAATGCTTCACAGAGCTGGGATGAGAATTAGTTTTCAGATTCAGGAAGTACCAAGAAAAGTTTCACGCATCAGTTCAGGGAAATTAATTGCTTCAGAAAGGTTCCTTCATGCTAATGAGGTGGCAGGTGTTTTTATCGTTTTCGTGAAAGGAGAGAGTCTCACAGGTATTATCCAAGAGAATAGGGAATTCCTCCCTTCCGATTTATTCGAACTGATTCTACTTCGTCGCCGAATGAAAAATTTCGCCCCTAAACAAAAAGATAACGGCGCACAGTCTTCCAAAACTGAAAAAATAGCAAGAATACCGTAAAAAAAATAGATTTCTGGCAAGAGATTTAAAGCGAGTTACCAACAAGACACAATTTAGCCGAAGAAGACAGGAAAACTTAATTAGGCGCGTCTGTGAGAAAACAAAATCAATAACAATCGTTTTCAAGTTTGAAATAGAGCGCCTTAAAATTTTCTACCAAATAAACAAGGCTGCGTTCGATAATAATAATAATAAAAAAAGAACACTCCTTTGCTACATCTTTCTTATGCCAGATTGAAGATCTTATTGTAAGAGTTTTAAGCAGCGACACACCCAATAAAGCGATGAAATTTCAGCCAAGCGCTTCAAAAAATTCATACTTGAGCGATCAAAAAATCAAGTGAGAAAAAAATTTAATAGCGCGGCGAGGAAGATACAAATGGGGGTTCATTGAGAAACAAGGCACTAGAGAAGCTAAATCCATTAATTGCACGCAACCACAGTGCGGAATAACGAAGCAAGTTCAGAACTTGTTTTGTAATGTGCTTACGAAATACTAAGACGGAGATATAACTGATAATGGAAAAAAAAAATAACAAAATTTTAAATTGAAAATACTAGAAGTTCATTCGAAATGGTTTGAGACGTCACTCCGCACTTTCAAAGAAATAAGCAATCACCTCGCATGAAGCTTTCACAGGAAACCGGCGACTTGAGATAAGGACATGCTTTTTGTGTGCGAACTAATGGGTGAAACGCTAAAGACACTTCCAAAGTGTGTCCTGTTCAATATCTCGGAAAGATCTAGCGATTAAACACTGCTTGCGGTTTGATCATTAAGAAATGAAAAGAAAAGATTTTGCCCTGAGAAAACACAATTTCCAAGTTAGTTAAAAAAACGTCATAATATAATGACTTTTCGTACAATGAAGACACCATTTTCAAAAAGGAGGAACCATGAACAATTTAAATGCAACAACTTGAAATACACGCAGTGATTAAAAGCACATATCGCAACTAATACAAAGTAAGACTTGGTGATTTTCCTTAGCTTGGGATTTGCCAACGAACTCAAGTGTCCGGGCGTAAAAAATTTAAGGCTGAGAGATCAAAGCAAATTTTACAGAATTATTTTTAAATGGGAGCATAGGATTTGACATTGTCTTGTCGAGTCCTAGTTCAAGGTTAATTTTTTAGTCAAAACTGATTTTATTTCCCAAGGCGAGAACTGTGGGATACGTAATATCGCACGTCCTGTCGGGAAATTAGGATAATATCGCCCAGCGGGTCAAAACATTCTGCTTGGCTATGGCGCAATAGGTTAATGCAGTTTTGTGCTGTCACATAGAAGAAAAAAAGATCATACGATCGTCGCGTTGTAGACTCAGTTTATGCGGAGTCATGGACGAGGTTACTTCCCACACAACTACGTATGAGCAAAATCGCTTACCCCGCAAATGCGCAAAATCACAATTATGGCAGTAAATAATTTGTCGTTTTGCGGCCTGTTTATTTAGCAAAAATGATATTAAGATGATCGTAGAAACGAAAAGATTCTATATATTACGAAATTGTTAATTCTGGAAATTAAAGCAAACGAAGCTTCGAAGAAGAACATTACAAGTTTGTAGATGTGTGCATGTTAATTGAATTAGGTTTTCTTGAATTATGAATGCGAATAGTCGCTCGAAAGAGTTGTTGCTTATGAAATCTTTATATAAGTGAAGAATGTTCCTTGCAAGAGAACTTTTTTAATCCAAATTAATTACTTGGATAGCCGCTTTTGGATCTCCTTCGACGCGAAATGAGCCCAATACATGAATATCTCTTTTCTTTAAAAAAAAAAATGCTGCTACTTTCAAAATCATATTATGAGGAGAACATTTCCTTTGGCGGTTTCTCACCACCAAACTGAACATTTCGTTTATGAGTTTTTCTCTTTCATTTTTTGCAAAGCATTTCCTATTTCGATGTTAACTCTCAGCCATAATTTTAACGCTTAAGAATAATTTACCCATCAAGTCAAAGTACATTCTGTAGGTATTTTCAATGTTTGTTTCTTGTGGTGTTGCGCGTGCTAGCGAGTTGGAACACTAGCTCCCAAGTAATTTAGCGCTGGAAGTTTAAAATACCGACAAAGCCAGCTTTTATTCGCGAAAGATCTCAGTTCCTTCTCCGCCTTTGTTTGACTTCATGTGGCGAACAGTGCAAAAGTTTATACAAATCTACGCTCTTTAGAGAATCTAATATTCATACTTTTGAAAAAAAAAATGGAACCGACCCAGAATACGCAAAAGAACACTTTATTGTAATTTCCAACACTTTTGTTTTATCATTACTTAATTTTCGCGAATGGTAACTTTAACATAAACGTTTTATTACAAAATATAGCCATATGTCGTTTTGTTTGTTTTGGGAAATGTACTATCGAGCATCTTTCATTTTGTTCTGAAATCTGTAGTGTAAACTTGGCCACGAAAAGAATTTGGGGCGTTTCTCATTGTACCCGTTTGCACGTGTCATCATCACATGACACAATAATGCACTTAAGGTGAATAATTGACTTTGTAACGGAGGAAAACTAGTTAATTTACTGCGCTCACTTCTCAAAACGCTTAGCGCTGTCCAGTGCCGAAAATTCTTCACAAGAAGCTTACAAGTCACGAAATATGAAGTTCGTGGAATTGACATATCTGATCTTTGAGGAACCAGAATGTTTATGGTATCATTGATTAAGGCGAAACAATACAAGGTCAAAAAACAAAGAGCAACGAAAATGAATACAAAAATTTGAGATCAATGATGAGATTAAAGAAACAAGAGAGCGCAAGAGAAACACAAGATCGTCCACAAAAGGATTTAACAGACATGGCACCAGTGACGAAAAGATTACTAAACATAAGGATTACAACACAAAGGACAGGTCCAAAGATGAAAGGAATGGAAAGAAAGGAACGTAAAAAGAGACTGTTCCAAATCCTCACCTTTGAATAAAAAGGCTAAACTTAGATCAAATCATTGTCCGCTGGCTAAACGTTTGGGTGACAACGTATCCTTTCCTTTCACTAACCAAAACAATGTTTAGAAAAACCTGCTAAATTAAGGATAACTTTTTGCAAAATAAGCCTCTCTAATCAAAGGATTTAAATCTGTTACCATCACCGATGCGTTATGTCAGGCTCTTTAAAACCATGCTACCCATCACGAGGAACAATTTACATCAATATTCACATAACCAACTTTGGACATTCATTGAAAGACTATATTCATTCCACGGATCGATTTTGAGTCTTCACAATTTTGAAAAACGCTTTTCAATCGAAAAAAAAAAATTAATAAATTGCACACAAAATGAGTTTAACGTGTGTCTTAAGGACATTGTTTTATGTCTTCTCGGCTAATTAACGGCCAAGATCTACATTGAAAAAGGCATATTTTCTATCCGTAGCTTAGGGATTCAGCAGAAAGGACCGGGGTTCTATTTCCTTTCTTCCATTCGTGTGGGATTTATTAATTAAAATCTTTTTTTTCTAACTCACATGGGTGTCATTTCCAAAAGAGGTTCAAAAGGATAAAGAAATACAATGAGGCATATTCACACTGAAAAAGAATTATGATCCCAAAGGTTTTTGAAGAAATTTATAGAAATGAAAAGCCGTTTTTTCCGTCTGTTGTACGTGACTTGTTCCTTTATTCATGAGGCGAAACACGTTCAAAAGACAAATTTCTAATAAACCCCGACGACTCGATCAGAAAAGGTTAATGCTTCATAAAACAGGAAATTGAAAAGTCCATAATTTCCGATTGATTTATTAAACAGAAATCTCGAGAAGAAGAGTGTCTCTGCAGCTCAAAATACCTGCTACTACTTAGCTACAGGTCTTAACAGTTGTAATCCAGAAAAAATGTTAGACATGCAGTTCTACTTTAATTTTTCGTTCTTCAGTTAGCATACATAAGGTTCAACAAAAAGTCCTTTTATGCCACGCGCTTTGAAAAAAGCCTAAAACTGTGCTTCACACGTGACCTTTACACATCCAAACAATAACAAATATAAGGGCGACATAACCCAACTATGCGAGAACAAGAGTGAAACAAAGCTCGTCCGCAACACACGTGTTACGAGTCAAACGCAACAATTAAAACATATGTTAATCCGTGTATTCACCACTTTTGTTGTAAACTTCTGCGATTGGTCGCGTTAATCACTGGAGGTAAACAAGATATCTAATTTAGAAGATCGAAGAAAAAAGTATTGTCTGAGTTTTCGCGGTGCTAAGCGCTTGGTTTTCGAGCGTAATTGATAATGAAAGTTGCTGTAAGGGCCCATTACACACATGAGTGATCACGCAGATCGACATCTGTCAGTCATTGTCTGCACCCTACACTGTAATGGCTTCCTATCGCGAGAGAACCCTTGACTATTGTAAATACAGGTAATGGAAAGTTCCTTGGTCAGTGCGGCACGCTTCGCGACCGATTCATCCGCCCAATATGTGGTAACTACCTGCCTAACATCTGATATTTACACATAGGAAACGCTTCATCCCTCCAATATGGTGTGTATCGGGTGAACTTTCTTACTTAAGACGCATATTTCATTCAACAGCCGGCATTTTAATATAGGACCTGGTATCTCTCGTCAGCTCGAGGTCTTTCCTCAAGAGTCGAAGATTGTGGTCCAATACAAGAAAGCCAAAATATAAACAAAGCCACGAGCCGTACTTCGTTTTCTTTAAATGTTTACTCAGCTAATTAAAGTTGAGATATGCAAGATACCAGGACGACTTCTTTTGGCCAAACTAGCCGATAGGTGTCTTATTGTGAACACTAATGAATGAATAACACACGGGAAAGGAGAACACACTTTGTACCAAGGGATCGTTATATTAAATACTGCACTTTGATTTCGTGAGCTGAAATGAATTCATATCACGAAACGACTATTAAGGTTTGCACACAAACCCAACAGTTAATTTCCTTTCCGGCACATCCTCAGTTTCCCTGCCGACTTAAAACCATAATAAAAGGGACGTAAATGAGCTCAGGGGGAAAAAATTGAATAGAGTGAAGACTGCATGCCATATTAGATTTGGAGTTTTTGTTATTTGAGCTGCTGGAGACCGGTGATTTGAATGTTCTTTGGTGTTCGATAAAGGCACGCTTAACGGTTAAACACGTACGAATGACACGCGAAAGGATAATATCCACTATGATATAACATTACAAAGCCAATTTGGAATTTGAGCCAGTAGCAGATCTTGACGTACAATAATACTCCCGGTAATGCAGTCGAATTTCTGCAATGCTGAAAAAATTTAAGAAGAGTGTTAACCACTAAGTGGCACCAAGGGATCAAACATCTACACCAACAACAGCGTCACTCAGCAACTTAAAAAGTCGATAAGGTTAATTACATCCGGCAATTAGCAGTAACGAACAAAGGGGCCTTCTAAAACATAGGAAGAATTTGAATGGAAAATGCTGTTAGAGAATCTTTGAAAAAGCTTTCACTATGTGTGGGTTTTGCGGTAAATCTTAGATGTAATAAAATACATCTTCCACGATTACGTTTCTAAAAGTCCTAAACTCAAGTCCTCGTGAAAAGTACTTCCATCTTTCCGTCAATTGATATAGCGCATTTCATTTCCCTTCCTTGGGAGACTGCTTCTCAAACAACGTTTCAATATATTACTCTTCATCGAATTCTGCGATGATAATGGTTTTTCCAGAATTCTATTTCAGGCTTACGAACTTGAAATTTTTGTCGAGGACTCTTGGACAATTTAGCAAAGATAACGCAAATCTTGCGAAGAGTTTTGCTCGAGGAATCACCTGTCGCTAATCGGAAGGAAAAATCGTGTGTAGACTACCTTATCTCGACGAAAATCCCTTCTCTATCAGAATAAACGTAGTTTTTATGGTAAGGAGGGTAATACAACCTCGAGACGAGTTGGTCATCACCCTCCTGATCTATGCTGAGGTAAAACATACAAGGAAATACCAGCCTCGTTTATTAATTGTAAGTGGCCGCGTGGCTGGCAAAGAAGGAGAGCAAGCACAAGAGTGTAAAGAGACAAATAATTCGTGCAGAAGAACCTAGTTACTGTTGCATGGAAAACATAAATTACAATATTTTGATGTATCACTGCTGTATACTACAGCACCAAACCATCTCAGGTGTCACAGGTTTTCATTTAGGTCAGTGCTCCTGTCGTGGTGTTTCAGCCACATGATTCTCTACTTTGCACATACGTGCTCCAATACGGAAATACCAAACTTGCTTAAAAACCGGATTTCGAAGGGGTTAACTCCCACAAGCTGTGACATGCTAGAGCATAATCATTTCACCATTTGAAGGGCTTCGCTTGCAACCAAGGTGTAACTAAAGTAATTCATACTTCAACAACCGCAGATTGAAACATATCTATAGGTAGTTGTAGTTGGACTTTCGGCTTGATCAATGGATAATGGTAATTACTTTCTGTTGTACTATTCGTGAAAGAAACTCGTCCCCAACCTCAAATTCACGCCAGACGCGGTCTTAAATATTCTGCCAAAATCATGGCACATTGCACTGTACACAGAACTTAACCAATGGTGAGCAAAAGCGAAGCAATCCCTTTCAATCGAACACAGTATCAAGTGTGGCCGCCCTAAAGCTTGGTTGTCTCTTTTCTCTAAAAGGGGACAATGCTGAGCCATATGGAACAAACAAGACGCCGCTGACCGCCGGTGATATTTCAAGAGGAGCCGTTGTAAGAACCGGTTTTTCGTTTCACTCGAGGAGGGAAGAGTGTAACAGCTCACAAAGCAGTGACAATAATGTGAATGTTTGAAGGGAAGTTAATAGACGCCATGATGTTGACGGTTGACGCTTTCATACAGTTCAAACCAGCCATTAAATATGGCCAGGGAACTACTGGAGTGTAAGCAAGCTATACTACCAGGTCCCCAAGTTCCCTCTCGGCGGAGTGGTTTGGTTTAGCTCACTTATCACTTTGAACTGGTTTAAGTGTGTGGAGAACGCTCCGTGTGGGTCCCGAAAAAGCGATACCACGGCTCACCTTAGGTGGAGCCGACTGGAAGCCTGAAGAAGTGGAAAATTGTAGACCATTCATGGGAAAATGTTAAGCGAGCGGCGCTGTTTAAAACCGTAAGATAGAGGCATGCTGTGAAAAGTTCTGTCAAAAAAGATTCTACAAATGAAATCGAAAATTAACAACTACTTAACTAGTGACATAGTAAACCTCTAGAAACCCCTCTATACAAAATCAAACTCGAACAGGGGACACTATACATTAGTGCTGAAAGAGAAAAACGCTCCTTCCACGCCGACTAATGAAAGCAGTCGAATTCCAAGTGCGACATACTTCAGAGGGCTGACTTCTAGAGACAAATAGGAAAAAGGCATGTTTCGTGGAGAAAATGAAAGAATTCCTCAAACTTCAACGGGCAGGCAAAATGGACGAAAAAGCGATCCACGTGAAGTTTACAAAGAGAAGACAAGGAGACCAAACTGAGGCGTGTCGAATTCAATGTAATGAAAGTCCCTAAATCAGAGCAGATTTGCTATTTGTTAAGTAATTTTTCAGCGAAAAAAACCGAAAAAGCAAAAAAAGATTAGTAGTTGCAGGCAAGGACGAAAAAATCTGGGTAAATTTTCCAAGTGGAGTGCTGCAGAGTAGGAGACGTCACTAAAGACGAATCGCTCAACTTTATTCTTTTGCATATTCCGAACGCAACATTTGACATCGGATCAAGACTTTTGTATTACATTGCAATATGACGATTTGTAGAAATCACGCAAATAAATAAAGTAACAGTTCTAAAGAAATAATTCAATACGCCTCTGAGTTACAATTTCGAAACTTTTGAGACACTACCACATGTATTTGTGGGAATACTTTTAGGGCCGCCGCTGGCTTGTTATTGAAAAACCTTAAAATAACACCACAAGATAGGAAGAAAATTCTTCAGAATGCAACAAGTTAAAATATTATATTCAGAATAAAAAGCTCAGCTATAGAAGCTGAAGAACCCGTTCTACAGCATCCTATAATATTATGGTGCGAGCAAGTTGCTTATTTTCAGTTGGCCATGAACAGTTTCTTCCCGCCACAATTTATGTTTAAAAAATCCGACCTTTCCTTCTTTCTTTTGGTTTGTTCAACAACAAACAGACTAGAGAAAGGGGACCAAAAAGATTTTTGGCTGACTCCTCAAACGTTTCAATCGTTTTTGGGTTTCAGAGGCATTTAATGTCTTCTGTCATTAAAACCAACGTAGATGCGGGGTATCTTCTGGAGTGGGTTCTGTCGGTTTCTGATCAGTCTGATCGTCCTTTGGGGTATCTTTGGGAAATAAATCAGGAAACTTAAACGTCCCTGAAGCCTGGAATAAAATGAAACAAAAGGAGAGCGCTTGAACACAGACCCATCATTGTATGGTGTAAAAAAATGATGAACAGGTCAAAGATAATCATGAAGCTTTCCAAGAGAGAGGGTAAAAAAAGTTCCACTTTCAGTCATTAATAAAAATACAACTCCTTAATGTTAGGAAAAAATAGGTAGTTAAAGACCGCATGTGGCTGTTGATAAAGCACAACTTTTATAGTATTGAAAAGAACTGGAGGTTGTGTAATGATGCTAGAAGGTAGTTTTACAGAAGATTTGTCTCATATGCAAAACAGAAAACCTGCCGCACCCCACATATTTAGGAGTATCCTGTTCCACAAGAAAAAGATGGTTCAATGATGTGGTGACTAATTGACACCCAACCGATAATTAAACTGTAAAAAAAATAATCATATCAGCAATAATGATAATAATAATGATATCAACAGTAATAGTGATGATAATTTATAGGGACTAGATGAAGAACCTCGCTGTTTCTCTACCAGTCTATCCTCTAGGCTCCAACAACAATTAAACTATGCTTCCTTCAGTTCTCCCTGTTAATTATAAATTATTTTCTTAGTTCATTGCAATTCCACTTTTGTGAGACTTAAGTTCCATAGAACAAGGCATTCTGCGCTGTAGGATATCCCGCCATTCCACCTTTTCATCATTCACACTGCTGAGGTCAAGGTATAGTATTTGGGACCTTGCTCGCTTCGCAAATTTTGCGGCTCTTTTGGGCACAAGTGCTCTCTAATCGAATAAATAAAATTTCTTTAAAATTTCCACGATGTGCAAATCAAACCTATTTATATATTTCTTGAAGGAAAAGTCTTGTTTCAATTATATGAGACGCCTCTCAGTGTAATATTTTTTTCAGAAGTTTATCATCTTTTTTTTAGTGTCACGGCAAGAAGTGAAAATAACTATAATTTTGGATCTATTGGGCATAATTCGCTGATTCAAACGTTAAATGTTCTCTCCTCAAAGAAAAAAATATCCTCTAAGTTTTCATAATGCGCCAATCACACCTTAAAGATATTTCTACAGGAAAAGTTTTGTTTTTTCATGCACCATCCTGAAATGATTTTGAGATGTTTAACATCTTCTGTAGAATTCTGAAACAAACAGTAAGTCGCAACGGGAAACATCGGGTCGGAGAATTGGGCCAAGATCGGAATTCTATTGTTACCATCACCCATCTGGATGACATATGGGGCTTTGCCTCCTACATATAGGAGGCAGTAACCACCGGGTCAAATACAAGAGTTTGGGGAGAGGTCATAAATATAGTGATAAAAATAGAACTTTCCACTCTATATTACACTCTCTTGACTTTTCACTGGTGTTTCTGGCCGTTTTCCCTCGCCAGTTATATCCGGAGTAGGCTGCCATTCCAATACATCCAACATCCAATGCAGTTTACAGAACAATGACCATTAGGTCACCTCCTCCTTCCACCAAATGAAACTTCCCTGAGAATTTATTGTACTAAACCGTTTCTCTTTCAGATCAATTTGAGTTGCCATGACATTTCGCTAGTACAAATTACTTCTCCAGGGATTGGGACGGCCGTGCGCCAGGCGTGTATGGTGCATAAGAAAACGAAATGGCGTGTATGGTGCATAAGAAAACGAAATGGCGTACAAAAAAACCAAACACTCATGAGGCCTAAAATGCGCCCGAGCCGAATAATTCTAAGGCTAGTTTTGTGACTATTAATCTTAAGAGTCCAGAGTCGAGTTAGTGACTATCATTCAAATCGTTTTCCCGTTTTTTTCTGAGTAAGCAATGTAAGACAGAGCTCCAACAGAGCTGTAACTAATTTGGTCGCCATGGCGAGTGAAATATATTTTGCGACTAAATTTCGCCGAAAGTCGTCAATTGGTGACCACCAGATAAAAAAAAAAAAAGAAAAAAAAGAGAAAAACCATCTCCGTCTCTCTCTTTTTCTCTCTCGCCGCCCCATAACTTCCAGTGCGCAAACACCTTAAATGGGCGGTGATCAAGTCGAAATGATTTCGTGGAGATAAACTTAATTTTACATTACGTGCAGCATTTTGCGTAACCATCAACTCTGCATTAAGAAGTATGGTTACTAACTGGTAAGTGATTTAAGACTCTCTTCGCTCTCTTTCTCTTGACCGTTGGCACAATCTTTCAATCGGCAAGCAAGCAAACGAAAGTGTTGTGAACGCATCGTTGGGCTCACTAGACAATCATGTGGTGCAACATGAATCGTCCTCTCACTAATACGAGGGTTTTTTTAAAATTTATTTTCTTTTTTTGGGAGGGGGGGGGGGAGGAGGGGGGGCGACTAAATTTTTTTGATGGGGAGACCATTTTCCAATTGGAGCCCTGGACACTGCATAATAGTGCAATGATTGCTTTTCACCTAAAGGGGACAGGTGTTTAGTTTTTTCGACTGTAGCAGCCTCTGAATTAAATAATTTCATGAAAATGTAAACTGCAAGGAACTGCAGAACAGATACACACTATCTGAAGTGACAACGAAAAGACCCATATGTATTTTCTTCCAGCCCACCCCATCATTGTAATGCAATGGGCCATGCTACTTAGAAATGGCCCATGAATTTTGAAGACCAGAGTCCATAGGCCCATTTGCCTGATTTGCCCTCCCAATCTCTAACTTCTCTTGCAAGATCTTCTGATAGAGAGAGGCATTGTGAGAGAAAAGCATCTAACCCATGTAAAGGAACCCAATGCCTCACCCTTGGACACAGATTTTCCGAACTGTTGCAAGTTAGTATCACAAAAGATCTCATTCACAACAAATAGGATTTGTATCTGTGCATTTCTAATAAAATATCTACCTACCAGAACTACATATGCTACTTTATAATCTGGATATTTTCTCTTTGTAATCTTCCTGTTGATGAGTAATGCTTTAGTCTTTCCTGCAAAAAAAATTCAAAAAAGAATTTAAAAAAAAAAACACTTAGGCCCAGTCAAGAGAGAGACAAGAAGTAAATGTTCTAGCATTGGAAGGAACTAAGGAAAAAGGCAAAACTTAAATATTCACACAAACTAAACTATGTCTGTTTGAAATTTTTATGAAACCTTGCAATGACTTAGTTGTTCCTTTCTATAATCAGTTCAAGGGACTTGCCCTAGACACTAATTTCACTTGCTGGATAACAAAAAAAAATTCCCTTGCTGGATCTGACCACCCACTCTCCATAATCTTGAATGTATATGTTTTTCTTTTTGCATATTAGATCTTTTCAATATTCTGCTGACATGAAAAAATGGCCTTCTTAAAGGTGCACAGTCAATCTTGCAGCTGAAAATTGATAAAATCCTGAATCTGTCTATTTTAGATGAAATTGATCCCTTAAATTTTTATCTTTATTTCTTCTATTTTACTACACATAGATTTAAGATTAAACAAATAAACTGTGCACCTATAGCCTCAAAATATTGCATAGAGTAGATGCGTACACAATATATTCCTTCTGCAAATGGAATTTGGTATATTTTTTGAGTTTTTTTCATTTCCAGTTTTAAGCCCAGTTCTCTCATATTGAGCATTTACTTCAAAACTGCTGACACAAGAAGCTTTTAGATGGTATACAATATCACTTCAAGGGGTCAGTATTTGTAGATTTCTTTTAAAACTGCTGTTTGCATTAGGTAGGAAAAGAAAAGTTACCGATAAAGTCACCTTTAGCTTCTTCCATTAGGGGTCAAACCAGCATCTTTTTATAAAATGTCAATCCTATCTAATAAGATTTCAATCATCTCCATTTTCCATATGATCACTCAAACAGTTAAAAGAGTAGATCCATGGCTATGCATGTCATTTTTAGTTACCTTCATGACAGCTAAATACATGTATATATACTGATGATGTTACTACTTATTAGAAAGTAAAGTTACTAAGAAATGAGCAGAGCCTTTTCTTGCACTTTGACATTTGATCAGGGTAAAGTGGTCACCACAAATTATTCTGTCCTGATGTTGGATGTTGATAGGAGACAACATGGTTCAGTGGTTGTGGAGCTAGGCCTCTTATATGTTTTCACTTGATTTGAATGATTTTTGAATGAACAGTTAAGATCATTCAAGAAAGATGTTTTTTGTTTTGTCACAAGCATGGGACAAAGAAAAGTCTCCATGAGGAATCAAAGCACAGACCTTCAGATTCAGTTAAGATCATTATCGTTATTGTTGTACATAGAATTTTAATATCACTTTGACTATCTACAGGTATGAAATAACATTTGCAAATAATTTCATCTCACCGTGCTGTATTCTAGTGTTCACCCTGGCAACATCAAGTTTGTAAATGCTGGTAAGGTAGTTTTTAATATCCAACTTTGACATGCTGCAAGTACAAAGAAAAATTAGACAATTGATTTGATAAAAGGAACAAGGTCCAGAACAGGACCAGTGGCCTCTGTTGTTGTCAAGTGACCAAAAAAACATGTCTTTTTAAGGTGCAAACATGATATGTTTAGTGTTCAAACAATTTGAATTTTTAAATAATTGCACAAACTTTGGGGGAGAAGTTTAAAACATAATATATTTCAAAATAAATAAAATGGTTAAGGCACTACAGTATCCACTATATGTGAGTGAAAAGGATTGGAACTTTACGAAGAAAAGTACTCTCAATGTTTATCTAAAGTGGAGAAAATTTCAGCTTGTGTTAACAATGTGTGTTTCATTGAATTTGTGAAAATTGAAACTGACAAAAATGACTATATTTGATTGGCTGCTTAATATAAGTTAATTATGCAGTTATTCAACATTGTGACAAAAAAATATATTGTTTCAGCTGACTCTAAAATCTATGCAAAATAGTTTGCAAAGATCCTGGAAATGAAAATTCCTCAAATAGACTTTGTGTATCAATTCTTCACAAAACTTGCATAAATGCCCTATAAAATAATATTGTGTAACCTTCTGAAACATGTTATACTAACACCCAAGACTAAAAAGTTTTTCTGCCACATTCATGCTCACAGGAAGCCTTAACCCTTTAACTTCCAGACGTGATTAACATGTACACTTGTAACTTCTCAGGTAATGAGAATACTCAAATTTATCAGGTACAAGGTGTTATCTTGATTTCACACAAAATTCTTTAGACTAATTTACAAGGAAATCAGTAGCAGCTACAGGGGAGAATTGACAATCAGATCTTGGGATTTAGAGGGCTAAAGGAAGCTCCAACCCTATGAGACAGAGTAAACACCCGCACAATGAGATTACTGCATCTAAATATGGTGATTTTTCCATTTTGTTTACTTAAATATCACTGAATGGATATTTAAAATAAGTGGGACATAAGGGAAGACAGTCATCATTGCTGATCAGAGGAGTGGTTTTCTTTTTAAAAAAAAATTACTGTAAAAGAAAGTGCTGAAAAATTAATGATTCTTGAAGATATGGAGTATCTTGATACAAAATCATTCGGGAGTTCTATCGTATAAAACGACACTGCATGTTGGACTTTAAATATAATTTTGCACGAAAGATTGGGAAATCATCAGTGTGCGACACAAAATCTTGACACTAAATGCATGTTAGTGACGGGTGCCTAAAGCCCAGTTTAAGGCCAGTATCACTGCGAAGAAGCTGTCGAGTTAAAATTTGACCACTTGTGTGTGTTCAAATATTCAAAACGCATTCATTTCTCGATTGTTCAAACTCGTTAATTCAACTATTCTGCTATCCCAAGGAATAAAAAAAGACAAATTCCAACTTAGCTCTCGATAAGGTAATTGAAAGACAAGAAAAAGTTCTTTTTCATCATCCGACGAGTTTATACTTAGGACTGTTCACTTGCGCTGAAATGATAGAAGTTCCGATTTTAGAATTCTTTACTTACTCCATAGGAACATGGAACTGGACTGTATTTTCAGGGAGCTCCCTTCCCGGTCTAACCAACTTCATGTACCAATTACAAAGAAAAATTCGAGCTTGCAACCTCGGATGTCTCACCACATGTCGGTACGCCATCTTAGATAAGCAATGAGAGAGGAACTGGGGCGTAGGAGAAAGTTTTATGGGAAGGGAGGGTGAGCCCAGATAGGCTGTCAGGTTTCTTTCCACGTCTAAGACATGGAGATAGTCAGCCGTTTTCCAAGATGCCGAAAGGCTTTGTTTTAAAACAAGGCTTAGTGCGAGATTTTGATAAGCAAACGATTAGTCATTCGCGTCCAGATGGAACTTAAGACATTTTTTGCACTTGACTACATTTTAAGGGGAAGGACTCAGTTCTGGAACTCAAATATATTCAAAACTGACGTTGAATTTTACAGTAGACAAAGTCTAAAGAAGAGAAAAGAGGAAAAAAAACGCATAGTACACCAGGATTAAGTACTTCTCGAAAGACTTGTTTCTTGTCATGTTTGCCGGTCTTCTTAATGGTTTGAGGAAACCATGTCACGGTTCGTGGAACTGGAAATTCAAACTTTCAAATAATCCCAAAATTGGTAATTTTTTGGAGTCCACCTTACTTTTCTCCATCCGATGTCATCCTTTTGTTTTGGGGTTATCATCTCCCCTTTGACTATTTTCTACACTCTTAGTATCATTTTCAAGTTTCATTCTGATTTACGACGATTTTGAATGCGGAAACAGCTGAAATAATCTGAACACCGGAACAAAGAAAGAGCAGTATCTCGCCCGGGGCTCACATGTTTTCTCTTTGTGTCTTCTCTTTTTCATGAATAGCTGGAACAAATATGAAACTTATTCCACTCGCCGAAAAAAAAATCCTCTCATAAATTATTGAGAGTGCTCGACCGTAGGTGTTCGTGAAGGGGGCGGAATTTACAGCTCTCAAAGGGGGCTGCTGATTTTTCAAATTTGTCATTTTGAAAAGAACACAGTGCTATGAAGTAATTTATGTGTTTCTTTATTTCGTAAATGAAAAAAATTAAAGGAAAAAGGAACCATAACAAAAGCATAAAACGATGGAACGATGCAAAAATTTCGACATTCCAGGTTTCAGTAACAATATAAATCACTTATGAAGTATGAAACAGATGGTTATTAATCGCTGTGAAAGTAAGTGATTCTAAGTGCAGCCCTCATTCGGGGGCGGTGTACTTTCAGTTCATCCTGTGTGCGTGTGCTATCGTGAAACCATCGAACAGCCTTCCGACGCTTAAACAATTTACGCCATTTCAGCTGTCAGAGCATAATTAGGATTTAAGGAAGAAAAGCCACAGATGAAACATTATTATCCACGTGCACTCAAACTAGAGAGTTAAGGTCAAGCTTTCGTGACAAAGAGACGAGCCAAAGAGGACATCAATTCTCAACCAGTGTAAGTAGATTTAGATTAACAATTTTAACCTGTTGCAGTAAATTTTCTCTTGAGTAACCCTGGTATATTTTGCCAAATATAATGTATACCTCGTGAAATCGTTCCACTCAGACACCCAATTATTTCTCTTGAGCTTAAGAGAAATCTATTTCTCACATAGCTCTTGTAAGCCAACTCACAGGGTTACTATTGCTGATGTAAAGAGACGTATGCGGTTTTTTACACTTCTTCTGAGTCGGCTCCTCTGAAAATTGTAAAAACCTCATATTTGCAATAGTATTTCATTTATTCTGCTACACAGTTGTTCACTTTGCTATAGAATTATTGTAAATTTCTCTTATGCATTTCTATCTTCGTTCATAAATTGATTTCATTTATTGATTTGGGGGCAAATTCAAGAAACTCGATCCTTCTCTGATGAGGAAATTTGATTTCCTTGTTTGTGAAGAAAAGAAAACTTTTCAGACTGTGAATCCAATTTTCCTGGCTTATCAATAAATCAGTTAAGACGTTTCCAGAAAAAGCCAACAAATTAATGTTATGACAGGGAATCGTAGGAGTCAATTTCGTAACATAGAATTTCACTTTATTGGACGAGGCAAATAGTTAATTTCGCTTGCAAAATAAGATAAATATTGAAATCTACCTCTAGTCACAAATTTTGGTCTCAAAAGTAATTTCGTGGTTTTCGTCAACCTTTGACCATGGTTTCCCTGTTTTGCATACATCGCACTTTTAATATGGGAACACAAGTTTACACGGTACGCTTGTGGTGACGCACTTGTCTTAAGTATACATGTGGCCTAAGCTCACTCAAAAAACAAAAATGCCGGACTTCGTTTGCATTTCGACGATCTTGTGAAGCTGCATTTAAAATCTGAACGTGGAAAAGGATATTACCCTTCCCTGCTCTGTTCTTTCGCGGATTTGCTGATGTTAGTAATCCATATGTACATGAGTCATTTAGCCTGAGATCTTTCTAAGGCTTGGGGGAGTGTCTGTTGATCACTCCATTATTACACTCCATATATATCAGCCTGTCAAATATTCTCCCACAAAGTAATTTGCAAAGCCAGGGGTAATTTATTGAGAAGGTATGTCAAATCCCGTTCGCATACTCTTGCTAATCTAGTGTTCCTGGTGGGTTTTTGAGTTTAGCAACTTCATAACCCTGTGGAGACTCAGCAAGCTTGTGGTTCACTCACGACAGGGATTGATGAGTTCTTGTTGACTTCAAACACAGCTGCTTTGAGTCAAACTGATACCGTAAAAATTGAAAGTCCTTAAAATTGAAAATCCTTTAAAAGTCTTAGACATTCAGAGTGGCCTGTTATAGTTATCAAAAACTCTAACAGTTCACTATTTACGATCATTGTAAGTTTAAGTGAGCTTGTACTTTGGCCAAAAAATAATAAAATTAAACTAGTTCTCGTGATAAGTGGCAGAGCTTGTAAAGCAGTTCATAATCGTAATTGTTGGACCGATTTTATTCAATTTACAGAGTGAGCTTGAATTGAGTTGTTCGCCTCAGAAATAACCAAACATACTTTCAAAAAGAGGAAAATAATTTAATGTTCATCGAAGCACCATCCAATTTGAAAAAAACTCTTGTAATCAGCTACTTGTGTGCTGAATATGAAAGGTGTAAATATGAAATGTTTTGGCATTCTTCTGATTCTATAGACTGAAAGACGACCCGTGGCCTCGATAAGTACAGAACAACCGATGAAAATGCAAAACGCCTAAGTCTTCGACAGGTGCCACACTTTTAGGAAAAGTTCGTTTTAGTTAGTTTGCGGTTTAGCAGCATTCGTTGACCGATGTTTGTTCAGTGTTACTATGATTAAAAATCGTGTGCTAGCTGATTTCAACTTTCTGGATTAGCAAGAGAGAGCCGTCAGTAAGAATTTAACGAGGATCTTCTTGAGCTGACGCATTCTACAAAAGGTGATTTAACAACGGAAACTGTATTTAACATGAGAAATGTAACTGTCGACGAAGAACGAATATTTAGATCACTAAAACGGTGGTCATCATTCTGTAATTTATATAGATGTCATATGAAAGTGATAAGCCCCTCTATCACGCACCTGTATCACTTTTTATGCTCTCCAAGTCTTTTTGGCCATAATTTTCCCAGTTTCATTAAAATAATAATCGTTCTTTGCATTTATTAGTAGTGACTTTAAAGGAACTACATGAACAATAAACAACGAATTTCCTCTGGGAAATATACCTGGAAAAGGCGAGCACAACTTGATAGATCGCAAGCGTCTTCTTTTACAACTACGCGCTTCGCTTCTTGTTAATTAGAGACAACAATACAAATCTGACACAAAGTTCACAAATTGATAGGACCCGTAGGTGCGCAAACCCGCACCTCAAGGGACACTCAGCGTCAAATTGATTGACAGCTTCCATGACTCTTCAAATTACTTCCGTTTAGGGCAATTTCACATTACTGCTCCTTTTATCAAGAGTGTCCTCTGACAGGCTCACTACAGTCACCACAAGAGCGCTTACTTCTATACTTCAGGTTGGGAATAGAGAAGAAGGTATCGTAAACCTTTGTCATGCATGACTTATTTTCATAACACTAAAAAGGAAATTGGAAGAATGTGTATGGGGTCAGTTTGCGCGGGGAGTTCATTAATTAGCTTTAGATTTACGTTCTCACAGTGGTAAGGCATAAGGATATTTTTTTAACTGTTCGGCGCCAGGAAAGCCAGAGTAGAACTCGTTATCCATTACGATGCAAGTGGTTGATCTGATTAAATATTGCATTTCTTAAAGAATAAAAACAAATCCAACCAGCTATTTCGAGATCAAACTCGTGAAGCGTAGAAACTTGACATGATCTTGAAAAAACCAAAGGTATTTCTAATAACCCTCTTGAGTTTTTGCTGGTAAATATTCCCGATACAACCTAACATCTTCTCTAAAAGCTATTACTCCGGACCTCAAAAAGCCACTAAATATCTTGAGTATATAATAAATGAATTTGAATATAAGTCCATCTATTTAGTAGAGTACAAATGAATAGAAGCAATTAACAACACATGTGTGTCAACAAAACAGATAGTACTTAATGAACAAAATCATGCGGATTCAAGGAGAAGCTGGTAGAACGGGCTAATTCTTTTGAATCAAACCTGACATTGAAAAGCGCTTTTAGTCAGATTATCTGGGATACAGATTTGATATTGAATTACCTATATTGCACTATACTCAATAGTGGATCACGAGATATTAACCCCGAGGGGTTTATGGGACAAACCGAATTAGCTGGCGCCTAATTTGTGTGATGATAGCTAAATAGCAACAACGAAAAAGAAAAAATTATGGGATTATCGCAACGAATCCATTTTCCTGTTCACGGAAGACACAAATCAAACGTATTGAAGGACTGCAACTCCAGATATTGGTGACTCGCATCTTCACTTAAGCCTATTCTTTTCAATTTCTATATCAATTGCTTTATATTAGCATTCAAGGATATTTTCTGGGGATAATCCATATTCGTGAAAGAAAATGTAAGTGCCAGTTTTGTCGCACACAAAAATAGGATCGGAAGCAGAGGAGGCGTGCTACCGGCATGCTTCCGTAGTGCCACGATCCGGGAGATTTGGGAAAGAGCCAACAAGGCAGTTGAGTGGATGGAAATCCGCCTAAAGTGATGAAAAAGCATATGACAATTTCACCCTTGTCGTTTGTGAATATGAAATGAAAGCAAAAAAGAACGTGGAGCAGGAAACTTTATTTCTTTCTCCAGTGACATCTTAGTTTGCCTGAGGGATGGAACAAATCAACTTATTTACAGGTGATTTTCAACCAACAGCTGAACTTGTTTCATATGGCGCTTCTTTCGACACCTTTTGATCCTCTTGTCTTTTACAGGAGATTACGCTCTCACGTGTGGTCTTATTCAATCGGTCTTGCTAGAAACGGGAACACGAATTTCCGAACATTCTGTTGTTAATTTGATTAATTTACCTCAGGAAGAGTTCGTTAGAATTGATTTTACCTCCAGCTAGGAATTGTACGTGTTCAGCTTTGAATAAAACTATACGATAAGTCAATAAAGAAAGAAAGGATGAAGAGGACATAAAGATATTTGGCTCATGTTACCGCTGCCCCGAGTACACAAAGGAAATTAAATTTACTTCAAAATGATTAAAACTAAAAATGTGCTCTAAGTCCAAATTTAACTTTTGTTTTGTCCTGTTTGGTTTAATCATTTAGACTTAAGTACAATCCTGAAGAGAAAAAAAGTATTAATCAGAGATGTAATCAGCAAAAATGTCCATTTCATTTTTCATTAATAGAAAAACTATCTATAGATATATAATCGGCAACTCTGCCCGATATCAAGGCCATTTACGACTCAATTCAGCGTGATAAGCATGAATCCATTAAATGATTTAAAATGCTCTTATACTTTCGAATTGTATTGTTCATCTATCTACATGACATCTCCTTCGCCAGCTCTGGTGACAAACCACTTAATTTGAGTAAAATGCAACAACTACATTTGTTCCCTAGGAAGACTAAGACCCATTCCGTATGGAAACCTGAAGAAAAACGTTTTCGTTTCTTCCTAAACAATAATTAATAAGCCCTTCTCTTATGAGCAGCCTAAAGTTTAAACAAGCACCGAAATTAGTTATTTCGCAGTCTTTGATAAAATTTCATCAGGAGGGGCTACTGTTTCAGCTGAGAAAAAGCACATTTAAATTTGAAACAAAAAAATATATATGGATTTGGTTGGGGGTGCATGTTACAATCGCACTGATACACAAATCTGTAAATGGACAATTCAGAACACCCCTTTTCCCTAATATGGGTTTAATTTACGCAAATTTACAGCCATCACTAGTCGCTCCATGAACTTTAGTTTGTCCTTATGACTACTCTTCGCTTTAATTTTTCAAAGGGGTGGGAGTTATCAATGGCGAATCAAGGTCTATAGAGCATTCGAACATGAGAGGTTGTGACGGTGATCATTTCGAGCGAGTTTCGATTTTAAAAATGTCTTAAAACGAAATCAAAAGTGATCACAACAGTCAATGATCAGAGCAAGGAAAAATATTTCTATGAGCCAATGAAACTCAATGTAAAAACGTTCAGACAACGTGGAGCGTAAGAAAACACAGGTGACTAAATGACGTTTGATTTTAGTCCAGCATCTGACTGGTCGGAGTGAGGGAGTGAGGCGCAAGTTTTCTTCTCTGATCACAAAGCAAAACAAAACAAAACGCAATCCTGGATTGCACTTTGGAACTTCTCTATTCCAATTGATTGGCAGGACTCAAACGATGTACTCAGACTTAATGGCGGTGCTCCATCCTGGAATTTTACTTATGTTTGTATTACAAACATCAGTGATCGCATATATTTTCTCCAATGTCAGAATTATTAACGGTACTCGACAAAGGTAGTAGTCTCTTTATTTTATATGGTAAGGAAAGCCAATTTCTTATTTTCGCTGTCTGTATAAACTAATTTGGCCAATGCTCAAGACTGTAAAGTTTTTGGAAAAAATCAAACAGATAGTCTCTGACATGTTCGATAGAAAAACTTGGAGACCTCGTATAATACGTTTAGTTATGTTATAAATAGTTTGTCAAGTGATGAATTACAGAGTATTTACACAAATGCTGAATAGGGAGACATTCATATTGCCACTAACTATTTATAGAATGGATTCTTACGATGGCTAAAACCACCTACGCCAATTTGCGGCAATTTTTCAGTTATTTCACTCAAGCAAAATTTTACAATATTCTGAAAATCACATTCAAATAATTCGTTGTAGATGCCTCTCTTCGCTGGTACTCGACGACAACTTGCACTACAGTGAATTTCCCAATGTTTGATTTCCAACAAACTAAAGTAGGCAGCCTTACGTGCCAAGTGTTAGAACAAGTTCCACTGCCTCGTTAAAGAATGCTTTTTATACGCGGACTACTCCCGAATTTGAATGTGCCAAGCGACTCAAATCGAACCGACGTCTTTGCTTAATGCCCACTCTTAATTCGTTCAAATTAATTAGGACCACTGGGTGTCCAAGAGCAATCATCATTCAAATCTTCACTGACGACAATTGTAATTACAATAATCATATTATCAGAGTCGGCTTAAAAGTTCTTTTTTTGGTATACTCACTAATCTGCCAAACATTCTAACAGCGTGGGGATGAAATTTGCAGAGACACGACAAAAACAAAATAATAGTATTTTACACCTCAACGACAATTATTTTAGTTTATCCTCGCCGGGTTCCTTCTTCATTTGGTCTGGAAAATTAGAGAAAATAAATAAAAGTAATGAATTAATCCGGTCACTTTGAAAAAAAAATCCGACTTTTTGACCACAATTTATCTAGATTAGACGGATTGTCGCATTTCTGAAGTGAGAATCTGAGGGCGCCTATTTTTCTACTACGGACTGCTTCTCAAATTAGCGAACAGTTCACGTGGTTTTCCCCACGAACTTTCTTCAACAGTCTTACAAGTAAAAAAAAAATACATTTAAATTTACGAGACATTTTACATACGTCCGATTGGCGCCTCTTTCTGCCCAAGAAAACGTCGGCAAACTCGCGCAGCAAAACGATTTCAATGACGTGGGACCTTTAATTTTTCGGGCGGAGAGCGGCGACAACAGGAAATACGTCTGTGATTGCATGCTTTTTACATCCATACGAATAATTATTTTGGTCAATTGTTTTCCATGTGAGGGCACAATGATTCGGGAAAACGAAAAAACTGAAAATATAAATCAATCTGGGGTTAAAAGTGTAAATTGGTTTTGCCTACGCGCAATCCAGTTCAGTTATCTCTGGCTGCTGAATTCTGGTGCATTTCAGGAGTATTTATTTGCATGTGACTGTAGGTAAATCTGGTTGGCTAACTACTTGCAGGTTCAGACACGAACATAGTGCATTGCCTAGGTCTTTAACGAGTCCTCTAAATCACAGCATTAGACAGAGGAATTCGAAGGTCTGAGGGTGGGTTTATCCCGAGGGAACTCAAATATTTCTACGTCTCGCGCTCAAACAAAGGAATAATATCTCTTTCACTCGTTACGTAATGGAACTCTGAGAGTCTTTCATTTATCTGATAAATTGAATTTACTCTATTTTCGCTTTTGCTTCATGACGAACAAATCTTATTTGCTAAATTAGATAATCAAACCACACGAAACAGTTTTGCCATGATGATGTTCTGACGGCAATCAGCCACGCATACCTTTAAGTAAACTCTAGAAATCATTCAGCTTCTGCTGTTTTGAAAAAGGTTCGGTAGAGGTTGATCGTGCATGACATTTCCCTAATGGATAAGTTGTTTGCCTCCAAATTATAAATTTTCTAATTGTATTTTCTAGATTAGAAGGGAAGTAAAATCTAATTATATTGCCACTGCACGATGTTAATGGGAAAGGTATAGCTTCCGCGTTCCCCGGTTCCTAAAGGTTTGGGGCAAAACATTTGAATAGTGACCAGTCCACGGTTTATGTGCATTGGCAAATGTCCTCCTTCTTTACCAGGTTTGCAATGAAAAATGTAGACGTCAGTGCCTCGTTATGACTATTTTCTGAATGCATTCGATGTGAAAAGAAAGCGCATCATTTTCGATTGAAAATATTCGTTACAGGAGTTTGAAATATATGGCGGAAGGAAAGCGCACTCCTCCACAAAGCAGTGTCTAGACAAAATAAAATATCTCTTTTATTAATTAGCGTATTTAAAAAACAAGCCAAGCGCACGGCAGCATATCATGCGCCAACCAAACTAGCTGGTTGAGTCTCCCGGAGTGAAGCACCGGGTCAAAGTGCACCCGGGTTAAGCGGGGAAACATGCCCCCATGGGAAGATATTTCGTGTTTCACGCGCAGAGAAATTTCAATCCACTTGTTACAGTGGATAAGGGTTCCACTTTCTAGTAACGTCGACATTTGCGAAAGAAAAAAAACAAAGTATCTTGTAGTTAAACGGCTGAAGCTACTTCTAACCTTATCTAAGTCTAATAAATGTGTGATTCATGAAGAATGCTCGGGGCTCATCAATTTCAACTAACAAAGGCATTTCCTTTTCTATACCCTATTGTGTATTCAGAGTGGTAATCCTCAATTACTTCTAAATCCTCTTATCTTCATCCACTTTTTACCGTGTTTATTCTGTTGCATTATCTCTCAGATTTGCCTATACGACACTCCTAATGGTGAACTATCAAAACACATAACTCCATTTTTAGTTTTATCACAAAATATTCTGCCAGAATTGACGTTCATATTGGGTCAGCTACTGTCTCTTAATATCATTCCGTGATGCTCAATTTGTATTCGTTGCTAACAAATGTAGTAGGAAATCGGTCCTTAGATTAACCTAACTATCAAAATCTAATTGAGAGTTAGTCTTTTGATAAACAAAAATGTCTAAATTGTCTTAAAATGTAAAAATATCTTTCCACACCACAGTACGCTCCTTTTAAAGCACTCTATGACTATAAAAAATCAAAAGTATGAACTTACTAGCTATCAAAATTCATTGTTCTATGAAATTTTTCCATTCGCTTACTGCGTAGAACTTCGTTCGGCGAACGAGATGGTTATAAGGCCAGTTACACTAAAATATATGGAAAAGAATTCTTAAAAATAAAGAAACTTTGCTTTCACGAAGAATCATAGCTTATCATTGTATCGAGGTTGCACAGCACCCTTGTCTCTCCTTTCATTAGTAATTTGAAGCGTTTTTTTATGTTGCTCTTTTCCGCCTTTCAATTCTTTTTTCGGTGCGATTCAAAATGAAATGTAAGCCCCAACATGGCTATGATCACGTAGGAAGATTTTCCCAGGGTGATTACTGAAAGTAGACTTGGTCATCACTAATATTCATAACGTTAAAGAAGCTTTTCTTGCAAGCCAAGCCAAAGGAAACTGTCATCTACTTAACCTCTTTCTAGCCGAGAATCGAAAATCGGTTTATTAAGAACAGCAGAATAAATAGTTGCAATGAACGATGTGCCTTTTAGCGAGACATAAGAATTAGCTCGAAAATCAATAAAATGCTCGACAATTCTAAACTTTAAAGTCTTTAGCTAGGTCATGGATCAACAATATTAATCGCTTGCACTATTTTTAAATCTTGTGATAAACCAAAAACCCTTTTACGTCGTAGCATTTTCATGTTTTATTTGAGGTTTCTAGGGCTGAATAATCCGACGGCCTCTAGAAAAAGCGGTCATTTCTTAGAAAACAAACAGGAAATAAAGATCTGAGCTCTACGCAAATAGCCTTAGATTAGTCCTCTATTTTCATACGGAGTAAACACGCCAAGGTGAGCGATATTGTATGATTACGTAGGAAACATATTTACTCTGAGCATCGCGACTTCGTAATTCACAGGAAAGAGCATGAGGCGCACCATCATCAGAAAGAAAAACAAGTAAAATATCACTTGTTGATAGCTTTATAACAGACTTTGGCCGCTTTCTACAGTCGGTGGTTAGACTTCCCTAGAAACTGTACAAACAAGAGCGGTCAGGTTGTTTCGACTTAGGTTCTGAAACATTCTCGGCATTTCTTTCATACTAAATACTGAAAAGCCACAAACTGTCTTCAATCTTCTTTACGAGAGTAGAAGGGCACCGAGAATTTTTCACTTGGCACGTTGCCCTACAGGAGTAATCAGAAATCTAGTTACCTTTAGCGAACTAAAGGGAAACTACCTTTCCCAGTGTTCACTCAGAAAAAAGGAAACCAAAAGGGGAAAAACAATAGAAGCTCGGGGACTTAGAGTGGACATTTAAGTTTAGGAGCAACTGTTCCAAAAGAAACAAGTTGAAGACGAGGACGTTGTAACGCATACCTTATTAGTCAATGTTAACCAATGTTACTCATATTTGAAAAGAGATATTTGCCATATGTAAGTAACATTATCAGTGATATAAGTAATGCTTCCCTCATATGTCGATCAAATGTATTTTTTTATTTCACTGTGGCATCTATAAACCGTTTCTGACTCAGAGGAGGCGTGTAAACCAAGCCCATGCTTAAAAAGCATAGCAGACGAACTAACCCCCTGACCCTACGATGATTTAACATCCAAAAGAGGACAAAATCATGACGGGAAACAACATCACATCGACTTCCTCTCATATTTTTAAGGATTAACGGACATTAAGGATTGTTTACAATATTTACTGTGGCTGGCCACAAACAGAATTGGTCAGAAACATCATTCCATGATGCGGCCCTAAATTTACTAAACGTATTGACGGCAATTGGCCCTCGAACAAATCAAACCATAACGTCGCAATATCTCCCTCAACAACCACAATTTTCTTGAAATAGCAAAGGCTGGAGTATGTCTTCCCTTCCTTCTTTGAAATTTTTAGTCTGAAAATTAAATTTTAGTTATAAAATGGAAAAAGCCAGGGAAACAACCAAAGAAAGAGGAAAACAGCTGCCGGATAATATTTGACACTGTCATCACAGTCTTGTGATCAATAGCAAAAACAGAGAATCCTGCTTTATTACACTTCCGAGAACAAGCCATCTGATCTGCTTTACACTACCAGATCATACGAAACAAGAGACACCCAGTAAATACTCTCACATACTAACAAATTTCATCAGTTTTCCCGCAAAATATTGCGGGGGTTTGACGCAGGAGCGCGTGTTCCACAGCCAGCCGATGGAATTGAAGTGATACAAAAGTGACTAAATTTTTTAAATGATCCGTTGATTCATATCAGTTAAAATGTTGATTAGTTTCGCTTGAAAAGCCATCTTTTGTGCCAAAACAATTTGAACTGAAAGAGCAATAAAGCACGCGTTCCGAATGCAGTTGATTGCTCTAAACAGTTGTTTCTCGTTAACAGGAAACTTTAGCCTATTATGTTAGATCCGTCTGAAATACCTTTGATAAAAAATCAAGAAATATTCGCCTCAATATCTAGGCGAAAAATTTACTCGAAAACTATTCCTCAACTCACAAGTTTGACGGAATGTCGTCACAGCAATATTCCGCAAACCAAGATAAAAAATATATATGATGAACGCCGCCCCTACATAGAATGATGAAGAGAATCCACCAAATCAAATTCTTCCAAGCATATTTACTCAGCGCTCAGAGCTAATCCCATTTGTAAACACAGCCAGTTAAATCCGGTTAATGGCTGGTTTTACTCATTAGCTACACTACGTGACAGTGACACAGTGACTTGGCGTGACGTTGTGGTATCGTAATGCCAGGAATGCCACAAACCGAACAACAATATTTAAAGACCATTAATCGATTTCGTCTTGTCCAGAAGTGCATTGATAAGATAATATTAATGAGTAGAGGATTTGTAAAATTCAAGCTGTCGATGCTGATTTTTTTAATTCGTTTGCTTTTTGGGAGAGTATTCGTGTCGTGAAGTCATACTCCAAGTTTACATTTGTCACTGACGTGACATACTTCACACCGTCTATTCTGGAATGTCCTGGATTGTTATTTCGCAAGAATGTAGTTTGAGGTAGGTCTTGTTTTGGACCGCACGAACTGAAGGAAAATAACATCTCCAGCCTTCTATGATGTCCTCATCTATTTATAAGTTTACTTGAAATTTAATAATAAAAAATACCGACGGTGTGGCGGTGCGGTGCAGATGTGACCTTGAGTTCGCCGATAAAAAAACGTAACAGGAAGTAACGGTATTTCCCAGTCTATTTTACTTTTTGGCCCCGACGCCCTTCCTATCAGGATATAAAAGAGACAAACCCTTTTGCGGCTGGCTAGTTTTAATCACACATTAGCAGCGTCAACACTACAGCCACTAAAAGGCTTCTACAAACCACTCAAAGAGCTTTAGTAGGGAGGGTTCGCAGCACGTTCAGAAGAGTTTTTATTCAAGGTACGTGATATTTGTGCTCGTGATTCAAGACTGTTCTATCGAATTCCTAAACAGGCATGTCTAGTAGCCATTTTCGCAGCAAGACCAGTGGTATGAAAACATAAGCCATACGATAATGCGAATTCCGATATGAACATACTTAAAAATGTCGAAAGTTTTATTGCAAGCTTTTTCAGAGTATTGGAAGGGTGAGGTAAAAATTTCACTATTAGGTCATTTCTTGTCGGGGGTGAGGAAAGAACTCTTATTTCAGTAATTTAGTGGGTTACAAAGGAAGACCACACAATTCAACGCAATATTTAGATTTTGACGAACGTTTCTGAGAAAGTCCAAACGACTGTTTCCAAACAATCCATTTTTTCTCTATTTCGTGGTTGGCCGAAATAAGATCAAAATCGACCAGATTGCACTTATTACCAAAACACGTTAAAATCTTGAGTCCTGGACTAAGTCCACGTGACAGGTGAAGGAAAAACACAGTCACGCGGACCAAAAACAAAGCAAAAACGTGCCTTGTGCTCGGCTAAGAATCTATGGTAGAAAGCACTCGCACCAAATCTGCGTTTATAGAGTGTTTTACAATATCGCAAGAACAAGCTCGAAATGCAGGAAGCAGTATATTTCAAAATTTTGAAAATACAAGAAAAATGATGTTGTCTGATATAATGTTTCTGTTAATGAGGTTATAGAGTCTTCTCTAATCAACTAAATGCAAATTTACAAGAGAATGAGTCGTGAACTGTAATTAAAACCCATTCGCTATTTTTTTTCCATAACGAACAAAAGATAATTAATTTTTTTTTATAAATAAGAGAGTTTTTCAATTAGCGTAAACCGACCAATTTTCTTTGTATTCACAACCGCTTTCATACGACTTCCACCGGATTTCCGCAGATGTCCTCGTTCAAATACAGCATAGCGAAAAGGATTCTTACAATCAACGGATAAAGCCAACTTTGATTAGAAAAGGTTTCTCTCAACAAAAGTTTTATGTGGTTCTTTCTGCACACGGAATCTGATGTTACTGTTGTCTTTCGTTCTCTTCTTTTCTACATTTTCAACGCCTTTTTGCTAAAATCCGTTCTACAAATAAAGCGAGAGAGTTTGTCACTACTAGCATCTCAATATTTCACCCCACGTTTAACCCAACACACATCAAAGTTCACTTAAGTCGGATAATTTTTCAATTGAGGAATTTTTAATTCACCCTGATGCCAGACAAAACCTTCAATATTTCTTTGGCGGCTGGATTAACCTTAAATCTTCTTAGAAAAGTGAGCAATTTAACCAACCAGATTACAGCTAAAAGCAAGCGGTAGTCAACGAATGTTATTTCAAACTGAAGTTAATTGCAGCGTTATTAGTCTTCACAGCGGTGAAGCTTTGATGTACTCCGTTATCCCTTAATGGAGTTTATCCAAATAAATCTGGAACATGCGGTTTAAAGCAGCCTTACAATAACATATTCTACAACAATGTAATATTAACTACAAAATCCCGTAAGAGGTATTTCACCCGTAGTAGCAATTGCACGCGGTACATGATTAATTGTAGTTCGACGTGGGAGATAGAGATTTCTACAGAAAGAGAAATAAGCATGGTCAGTGGTTGTTCCAATCAGCACAAGCGCTGGCAAAACGTTTTTTAAATGGCTGGCTTCCTGGATTCTAAAATTTTCCCAGCAGCTCAGCGGGACTGTTACCTCTAATAACATCAACTATGTTAATAGCATTGACAAGATGTAGGGTAATCAAACACCATTCAAGGACGAGTTTCACGACTTGAGATTCTACCAAACCACGAGATTCCATCAAAAAATTGACAAGGTAGTCCTTTCAAAATCATAAGATGTTTAAAATCGTCGGTGGAAGTACTTAAGTCACACACTTTCTAGTCTGAAATCTGATTGTCGCTCGCTTTCTCGAAACGATAGGTACGGTATAGGCGAAGGCCACTTCGAACGTCTTCTCTTGAGAGCGTTGTGACAATGGGATCACAAGTGCCTTCGGGCCTACGATTTCCCACTTTCGGACCATAATTTCTTTGACGAGAAACTTCAGGCATGACGAAGATTACATAGTTACTTCATCTAGCACAATTGAAGAAACCAGAACTTTGATAAATATAAATCTCACAGGGGGTGAGAACATGAAAAATCAATTTGGACTTTGTTCAAGTTCAGCCCATTTTCGTCCTATAAGCTAAATTCAAAGATAATGATACCGCAAGCCATTTTCAGGGTTTTGCGGTCGTAAGGAAAGAAACCAAAAGTCAGTGAGCCACTTATCGAATTCTGCACTGATAAAAGCTGAGTCATTATAACTGACCGTCGATTATTTCAAACGTTTTCAGAGCAACGAACGAAACTGTGAGCGAATAAACCGCAATTTGATTTATAACCTGACAGTGAAACTTCCTGGTTCACTTCAGTTTTTTCCTGATCGATTACTAATGTCAGTTCTCTTTAAAACAACTGACGTAAGTATTACGAGGCCGCCCGCTGGAAACAAGGCACTTTCGTTTTGTCACCGATCGATATTTGTAAAATCTAATTTAACGTTTGACTTCTGAAACTGTACAAAGGTTTAATTTCATGATATTGGATGATTATGTCGTAAGCAATTTGTTTGCTACGAAAGGTAGCCGTGAATTTTATCTACGTAACAGCTTCAACATCTATGAAACCCGTGCATGAGATCGAAGGTCTTCAAAGAAGAACGAGAAGCGTTTTTACTTTCGTCTCAAGTTATTGAAGTTATTGTCGAGAATGATATTATTGCGTAAGATGGGAGGGAGAGACACAAACTTGAATTCGTGAGTTAAGCGCACAAGTCTACGTGACAAAATTATGCATCACATGTAGAGTGGATAAAAATGAAAACTGACACGATACGTTCCGGAAATGTTTGTAAAATAAAAGCGTGGCTATTTGTGCAAATGAATTGTAAATATGTCAGAAAAACAAATTAATTTACTAGGTTAAAAAAGCACGGATGCCAGGTAAATTTTTTTTATAGAGCGATACTTAAAGCAACATCTAACTTCGGTTGTTTTTTTTTTTCTCCAATTCCAGTCCGTAGAAAGCGTTCGCTTTGACTCTTGTTCGGAAAAAAAAACCAATTTGCTGCTATGCACTCATGTTGGGGGCGGATTTCTAACAATGCGTACTTCAGCTCTTTTCAAAACCTTTGAAAAAGGAATGATTCAGTGCTATTCAAATTAAGTTAATATTAGCCCAAGGTGGTTTTAAAGTACACTATATGTGACAGCTGAGGTGTAGAGAACCAATGCGCTGTCTTTAAACCAACGTATATCCGCTTAACAGTTTATTTATAACAATCCTCAAGCGTTAGAAACGTCCAACTTTTGACGACATATATCTAGTAAAAGGCTGCGTTCGCAATCCGAGCTCGGAGAGATAGCTTCTTAACAAAGTTTGTTGAATTGTACCTATTGTGTGCTTGGCACATCAGTTTGGTGATTTACCTTTCACTAAAATTGATTTTCCTCCTTTTTCCTACATCGTCAGATGAAGAATTCATGTTTCTGGAGAGCTTTCGCCCTTGTGGCTATCATTTTCTGCCTGGAAGTTGTAAAAGGTAAGAAAGTAGTGATAATAATTATGTACAAGTACATCACCAAACTTCGAAAGAAGCATGGAATACCTAAACGCAGTTTTCTTTTTTTCACGACCTGTGAAAGAAATTACGAGAATCAAATCTCGTCAGCGTTAGCATCCTGTAAAGTTTTTCACATTCTTTCGCTTAAAATCGTCTCTTTACGTTCCCTTAGCCGGGACGCAATCAACCGCTCTTTCACATCCTCTCTAGAAAGGCTAAAATTGAGCTATCACAAAACCAATTGGAATTGATCGATTGATCGGTTTATTAGTCAATCAACTGAACCTGACACAAATCAAATAGCACTACCAAACGAAAAGTGCACTAAAGTACCAATCAATAATTTTCCTTTTCCTCTTGGAGGACCTAAAAACAAAATATTTTATTTATTTTTCATTTTCTGAATAGATCTTCTTAAAACTGAGCAAATTCAGTTCTTTTTACCAGACTGCAAACTGAAACATATTTCGAGCTACAGATGTATTGACGTTCTTGATCCGTTGTTGGAAACTACAGTAGAACTGAAAACCTGTTTTAAGGGATACCCTTTAGTACAAAATAATCTCTCAGAATATAAATTCAGAAGAAAATATCTCAGTTGTAGAATGTTGGTATTTATGTGAAGCTACGAAGCATATTTTGCAAAACTTACGACGTTCTATTTAATATTCACGACAGCTATTCTGTGACTTTTTATAGGATCTTTCCTGCATATTTCACCTTACAAAGATCAAAGAAAACAAAAAATATCTGTTGCCAGAAGCCACCCACTCGACTCTATTCAACACCAATATAAATACTTAAACATTCACCAAGGCGCTTAACAGCAGACGGGAAAAGCTCAATCCTTGTGGTGTCGTTTGCTTGAGCGTGTTTAGTATTATCGCGATAGGCAAACACGGTTGCGCAGACGGCCTCTTTACGAAACGATCATTGTTAATGTTCGACTTCTTATCTTTTATTTTAACAGCTGAACAGTTGTATAAAGTCAGTGAGGTCGGGAATCGCCCAGTAATTGCCAAATTTTGCGGAGATCAAATCAACGACGCTGTAATCGCGAGCTGTTCATGGAGAAGGACACGCAGTAAGTGAATGTCAATTTTTTTAAATAAACAATACATAATTAGTTCAAGATTTCTATCGCGTTATGACTGATACGGGCGAAGTGAAACTTCTGTTTTTATTTTATTTTTATATACGTATGTATACATACACATATTTTTTGTTTACAACCACAAATTGTTCGGGTACTCGTTCTACTCACTATGTGTCACAAAATAGATGGCGAGGGGGGCAGCCAGTCAGATTGCAGCATTTGTGATAAAACACAAGTAGAATAAAATACTACATTGTAGTAGTGCAACGACCGTGAAGCCCCAAAATGGCTGCCACTCCTTCTCAGCCCAAAAACATCAATAAACCGAGAGTTTAAACACATTTGTGGATCACAGAGCTTCCGGTCATACTTTATAATCGATTTTGTAGCTTCTGTTGCTGTTTTTGTAACAAGAACATAGGAGCAGTTTTTAAAATCAACAATATTTGATGGTTGCCAATCAGCCATTCTTCAGCATTTTCAGTGTCAGCAGACGCAGTCCTTCTACAAGTTGGGACATCACTTACAATTTATTTATAACAGCTAAGTAGATATTTATTCCGCGACAGTATTTCCGTTTGGCTAACTCTCGTAATTTCCGATGTCGTTAGGATCAGCAATAATGGACGAAAACGAAGCTTTGAGCTTTCTTCAGTACCAACGGTCCCTAAGACATGCAGGAAGACAAGCAAGAAGCGCCCAGACTGATATTGTGGAAGAGTGCTGTATTGAGGGATGTGCCATGGAAGAAATCTATGAATATTGCTGACAATAACTAACTTGACTGACTGTCCAGAAAAATAATAACTTATTTATATGTTATATATCGGTTGTATATTATATTTTAAGATGTATTTGTACAGTTAAGTCGTCTTCTAGACGTGAAATGACGATAAATCAAAGATATTAAGAGTAAAGATTAGATTTGTAAAACTAAGATTACAGGATAATAAAAAGTTAGGTTACTGTGTGAAAATTGCTCTTTAAGTTGTTTCAATTTACATTAAAATCTACACGTTATTGTTTCTTTGATTGTTTGGCGAACAAGGCTCGAAAAACGAAGAAATTAAAAATGTTAAAGGTATCTGCAAAAATTGATCTCAAGATATCCGACCGTTATCATGCAGTAAACGCCCTGCCTTCGTATAATCGTTTCGTTTTGGGCTATGATATTGCGAAAACGTCACGAAAACTACCAAACTACGTGCCTCGCTCCCTCCCCCAAATAGAGAAAGTAGCACCCCAAACTATAGAAACACATAAACTCCAAAGAACCTCTGGATTTTCCTTGAACTAAATTAACATCAGCATGCTTGCTGCTACTGGAAGATATAAAAAAACTGTTTCTTGAATATAAGGGCACTGCTATGTTCGCAAAAACCGACAAAACAATAATCGATGTTCCATCTCCACTCTTACGTTCTAAATGGTGCCGTTTCCATATTTTGTTATATATATATATATATATACATTTATATTTATATACAAGTGAAAGAATCAAAGAGGACGCATCGATTCTCTGTTACTCTGAGTTTTGGAGGGGGGGGGGAGGGGGGAAAGGGGAAAAAACAGAGAATGGGAAGAAATGATCAAAGAGATCACACTGCAAGGGGGAAGTGTACTCGGGTGTGCGCGTGTGTGTAAGGGGAGGGGGGAGGGGGGGAGGGTCACACGAAGGGTCTTAAAAATTATGCCCAAGATTGTGCAGTTACACTGTTCCTAAAGCCCTTTCGGGTTCCCGTGTTCTAGGGAGAGGGCCAAATAAGGAAAACTCCAACTTTTGTTCACATAAAATTCCTCAATCCTGTGAGCGTTCCTATTCTTTAACAATTGCTTTGGTATTCTTGCAAACTGGTATCTCGATCAAGAGCGTTCCAAATTTTGTCTGAATAAAATTTAACCTTAATATTATTTTTCAGAAAAGCTTTCCGCTTTAAAAATAACTTTAACTATAGTACTTCCCAAACGAGTGACAAAGGGCTTTCCCCCTACAGTCTAGTGGTGTTGTAAGGAGGCTCGTTTATTATAAAGCTATGTTTTTTTATTTAAATCCTTTAGAAACAAAATAGGTGACGGATGTGGCTAACGTCAGTTAACCCCCGCATACACATCAGCATTTTTTTGTTTTGTTTTACTTCAAGCCAATCTGGGGGGGGGAGGGGGTGTACAAACTCAATGACTTGGCCATTCAATTACTATTTAATTGGGTAACCAAACCTTCGAAAGTTTCTTTTGTTAAACCAAAGTATTCCAAAGCTAAACGGAAACAAAACAAGGCGAGTGAAAAGTAGTGTATAGATAGGACAAACAGGCTATGAATGTGCGGAAATTCCCGGTATTGCAGCGCACAGCTTACAATACAAATAATTACTTAACAAAGGTGTGGATTGGTCTTTTTCCTGAGAAATAACCAGATAAGACAATACATCAACAAACATCCTACAAACCAAATTTTTACGGGTTAAATATCTGACTCTGTCGTTTAAAGATCACCAAATTCATCCGTCCGTCTACAGTTCCAGAAGTATTGTGGAGGAAGAAGAGAGGATAAACCAGACGACATCATGTTTTCCCCCAAAACCACGACTAATAAAGTGTAGGTGGCTTGCGAAGTGTTTAGTTTCATCAATTAATTCGCACTTTGTACAGTGCAGCTGATTAAAGAGAAAAGCTTTCGTAGAGTATTCCGCCCGCTGGAGCGCAAATGGCCTCAAAGAACTGTCTCCCATGGTAACAAAAGATAATAGCAGTACGATGGCGCGTAAGGGAAGCGAGTTTAACGAACAGTAACCGTTTAAGGAAAACAGTTTGAACACCTATCAGTTTGCAGACCTACTTTTGCTCCATGGTAGGGCGAAGAGAACGTGTAACAAACCAAGATATCCTGTAAGTTACGTAACTTAAAAGAAAAATGTTATATTTACATTTCGGGGTAAAACATTTTGTTCATGACATTTTCAACTTCCATCACAGTTGCATCAGGGTTTCCTTGATGCACAATCCCGCCTGTTTTTCTCTTCTTTGCCCAATTTTTAATGAAAGCTTTACTCTTTAGGTTTTCTTCAGGAATAAAAATTTAGGACAAATCGCAGAACATGCACAAAGTCAAAATGCAAATTTGTCGGGGTTACCAGTAATCGCGTGGTACCAGAAGCTATCAATAAATTGCGAAAAAAAAATGTCCAAGAAATATCTTTATATTTAAAAAAGTACTCTAACTGACAGCAAAAACAGGAACAACTTTCTTGGATTTACGAGACCCGGTCATGTATTGGACTCTGTATCGACAGAGAGAAAATGGCAGCTCAATGGCGCACGACGGAAGAGAGTTTAACGAACAGAAACAGTTTGTGGAAATTAGTTTGAACACCATAAGACCTTTTTGTATCTCAGACAGCTCTTTTTCATACAAAATTTGATAGAACTCAACCAAAGCAGATTTCTTTAACTCTATACGGGAGCAAAAAGCGACGCTCGTTTTGAAGTAGCGAGTTAAAAGCTTTTTGGCCCTGTAATAGTTTCACTAGTAGTTACCTGATGATAATCAGCAAAAGGACGTTTTTTTCTTTACTGATATAAAGTTCCTGAGTGTAGTTTAATATTCAGCGACTTTCATTTTCAGTCGCCAGTTCGGAGGGAGAGTTAATCAAACCCAAATCTTAGGTTCCTTTCCTCGACATACGTCACAAGGCCACGTCACCCGGTACCTTTACAGCAAAAACAGTCAGGCATCATGACACGGTCATTACTAACATAATAACTATTAGTTTGAAGGAGACATTGAACATTTAGCTAAAATGTTAAAAACAAAAAGCATAAAATGCAAAAGAGAAGGAAAAGAAGGTTTTGGAATTAGAGATATATCCTGTTTTCAGAAATTCATTTTTAGCTTGCGATCAAAATTCATATGCGGTAACACAGTCCACTTTTTATCAATTTTATCGTTTAATTTCAATCAACCGTTCGTGTGAGAGATGGTCTTAAACCAAGGCCTATCAATTTACCCGTCATCTCGATGTTTCGCGTCAAAGAAAAAAGTTTTCATTATCGTAGTTTGGTATTGCATATCACAAGGTATAAAAAAAAGAAAAAAAAATTTGGAAGTGTGTTGCCTTCAGATGAAAAACCTTTGACTCTCTTACTCCAGTAAGCAACCCTCTTAATGGCGTCACAGGCCTCAATAGAGTAAGCGAGTGACATATTTACAAACCGAGTCGTTCACATTTACTCGTTTCTACGCTAGGCGTGTCCAACGAGTTATTAGTGACATAACGGTTGAGACTTAACTACTTGGAGTGAAAGCAAATAAAAGGAAAAGAAATGTGCTTTCTGTTCTTCTTTCAGATGGAGGATTTCTTTCTTTGGATCACTGTGCCTCTCCTGGCTTTTGTTTTAAGTCTTTAAGCTGTTACAGCTGACTGTACAAGTAACGAGATACTATCAGCGCCTTTCTTCCATCCTTCTTTCGTAACTGATCCACTTTCCGCCATTGTAAAATGTAATTCGCCAGAACTGAGCTCTCAGTTCCAATTCATAAAAAAAATTGTGTTTTGATAGCGTCTAAGTATTTGGGCGATTTTAGGCTGCATGAAGCTAATTGCTAATCACTAAAACCGGCTAATCTTTATTGCGCAAGAGTTTATCCGTTTAGCCAACTCTCATATTTCTGATGTCGTTAGGATCACCAATAATGGACAGAAACGAAGCTTTAAGCTTCCTTCAGTCCCAATTTTACAGAAGACACCAGTAGAAATCTGTGGAGGAGTGCTGTAATGAGGGATGCAAGTTGACAGGAGTCGTTGAAAACTACGGATTTAAAGCATATGAGAAAGGACGTCGCCCAATATTCTAAATAGTTTGGAAAGCATATCATTATTGTAAGAGGCATGATCTGTCAACCGCAAACGAGACGCTGTAAGTGGATATCGATTTTTTTTTCTAATTAATAATTAGATCAGGAGCTTGAGATATCTCTCGCGTGATGGCTTAGGGCTTACATCTCTATTACATTTTTTTAATTATTATTTTGTTAACAACCGCAAACTGTCAGGCTACTCACATTACTCACCATCTATCACAAAATAGATAGAGAGAGGCGCACATTTCAGCACAAGTGATAGAACACTAGCAGATTTAACAGGAGTAGTTTTAAAACAACATTTGAAGGTTGCTAATCAGCAATTCTTCCGCGTCGTCGGATTCGGTAGGCGCAGTTATAATAAAAATTGATACATCACTTATAATGAAGAAATGTAAAATGGTTTCCGTGTTTACATAGCCTGATGTAAACACTTGGGAGGTTGGGAGAACACTCGATAAGCTGGAAACCACTCCGCTTCGCGTCGTAGCGGAGTGGTTTCCAGCTTATCGAGTGTTCTCCCAACCTCCCTAGTGTTTACATCAGGCTATGTAAACACGGAAACCATTTTACATTTCTTTTATAAAATAACTAATGAAAGAGGAACGAAAACCATGTTTACATACGCTCATGTAAAATGGTTTTATGGCCAAATCGGAGCGCGCGTACTATTTGAATCATTTTATAAATTTATTTTAAAAGAGCCAAGTAAATGTTAATCTTGCTTGACTTTTGCCGTTTAACTAACTGTCGTTTTCCTGATGTCGTTAGGATTAGCAGGAATGGACGAAAACCACGCTTTACACTTCAAACGGTCCTCAAGACATACCAGAAGCCCTGCAAGAAGCGCCCGCAGTGCAAATATTGTGCAGGAGTGCTGCGCTGAGGGATGCAACTTGGAAGAAATCTTCGAACATTGCTGACAATACCTAACTTGACTGACTATTCAAAATAAATCCAACTTATTGCTGGCAAGCCTTCGCCAGCAATCACTTTTACATTGAAATTTCCAGTTTATATGTTGTGGATCGGTTGTATGTTATATATTAAGATGTATTTGTACAGTTAAGTCGTCGTTTAGGCGTGAAATGACGATAAACCAAAGATTAGATTTGTAAACTGACTAAGATTACGAGATCATAAAAGTTAGGTTATTAAGTGAAAATTGCTCTTTGAATTGTTTCAATTTACATCAAAATATACTTTTGTTTAGAGGGAAAATCCCTCTATCCTGGACTTAAATTGTAATTGGTTGTTTCTTTGATTGTTTGGAAAATAAGCACGAGAAACAAAGAAATTAAAATTGTTAAGGGTAGGATATCGTAACTTACAGGATATCCGACAAACGCACACGCCCTACCTTTGTGAAATCGTTTCACTTTGGGCAATAATACCAAGTAAACATCAGGAAAACATATCATTGTATCTTTTGGCGTTTTAAATTTCCGCACAGAACAGGTGTTTACAGTATCTCCTTTTTTTCCTTTTCAATAAAGGGCAAAGTGATTCGCCACGCTCTTGATCGAATACTATGCAGGTTTTTGTTGATAGTAACAAAATTTTTGTTTCCCTTTTGTCGACAGAGATAAAAAAGAGCAAACCCTTGTCAGAAGCCGGCTCAGATAAACTCTCTATCTGCAAGAAAAGATAAACTTAGGCTTAAAGTATAATTGAATTGCTCTACAGTGCATGGAGATCAAGAACGACAGTGGGTCTGATCCCTACTTATTTGACTTCACACCAAGATAAATCTATCTATCGAGCGTCTTAAAAAGGTGCACCATTCAGAGTAACATAAAATCGAAATCTTGCGCTATTTGAAATATCATAAGTGCTTTCCTCCAAAAAGGTATTGTCATATGCTGTTTCAAACTGTCTGCTCGTCTGTATTTGTCATGTAACTTTCCCTATAAACTTGCCACGCAAAAATATGTCATTACAAAATGCACAAATAAACTAGGCCAAATATAAATGAGACAAATCCGTTCCTGGCTCCCTCCCCCAAATAGAGAAAGTGGTACCCTATAGAAAAACTTCAGGAGTCATGGGTTCCTGAACACGCTAACTCCAAAAAACCTCTTAATTGCCCTTCAACTAAATTTACATCAGCATACTTCTTACTACTGAGAGATAAAATTTGACTATATCTATGACAAAAGGGCACTGTTATGTTAGCAAAAGTTGACAATAATTGATGGATGTTCTATTTCCAACCTTAGGTTCCAAATGATGCCAGCATACTGGGTCATGCCAAATAAGTAAACTCGTCATAAATTAATTTTTTTTGATAGAAGTTTTCAAATGCGTTCTTTTTTATTATTATTATTCTTTTATGAAGGGCAATTATAAATGAGGAGCTACTTTTATTCACTTTGCTACGCAGTTGTTTACACTTAAGGTAAGGTTGCCATAAGACTGCCACACACTGTTGACAACCCTTTTTCCTTTCTCACTCTCAAAAAAATTTGATTAAATTTTCCACCCAACCTTCATTAGAGACCCCATCAGGCAGGGTTTTTTTGAAATCTCTCCTTTTCACAATTTGGCTGAACAGGTTCACTTACTGTATAATGCCCCTTTAGCCAGACTCCTCATTCATTTGCCTCTTCTTGGGAGAATCAAATATTTAGACTTAATATTCAGGACGCTACCTGCGGCACTAGGGAGATGAAAGGCAGTAGGTTTTCAGAAATATTTCCGTTTTTCGTTAGCTGTATAAGCCAAAACAATGGACGTCACTAAGAAACTATTCCTTGATACCCGAATATAAGTACCGGGTTTTTCTGAAAACAGAATATTTCTTATCCCGTGGTAACTATATGCGAATAATATACACAGCTGTGTCAGGTAAGCATCACGAGTATAGTAATGACTCCCAACAGCTGGGCCCAATCACTATCACAACTGAAATACTACTAAAAGACTTTAGGACACCTTCAAAGCAAATGCTAAAAACTACGCTCGCATTTTTTACATGTGCGCTACTTAAAAGGTAACTGGTCTCCTTCCCCTCCCCCTAGTCAATGTTAACAGCGAAGGCAATTATCAGAGAGGTTAAATCGACACTGTAAAGGTGAGTGACTGTGCTTGTGCGCGTGTGTGTAAGGGAGAGGGAAAGAGGGAAAACCGCAAAGGGAAAAGAACACATTACTCGCAGAAGGGTGAATTTTCGCTCAAAGTATCTCAACATGTCTGTCCATGATTGTATTTACACTGTTCCTAAAGCCTCATAGCTCCCACGTGTTCCAGAAAGAGGGGCACACCAGCTCTTTGACTTTCTCTGAAAGTCTATCGCTTGGCTTACACAATCGGCAAAAAGAAAACATTACTTGTAGGTCGATTCCAGTGTGGCCCTATTTTCCCCGAAAATTTTACAAAAATAGACCCGACTCGCGAACAGAGGTTTTGTAGAGTGGTAGAAAAAAAAAGAAACAAGGAAACAAACAAAACAAAAATGCTACTTAAGAATCTTAACGGAATACAGACAATTTAGCTATTCAATTCACCGATACTCGACAAAAAGCGTTGTTTCATTATTTCGGTAGTATGGAAAATTCCAACCTTCATTCACATAAAATTCTTAAATCTTTAATAAGCGTTCTTATTCTTTAATAATTGCTCTTAACAGTATTCGTAGATCAAGAACGTCCCCAAATTCCGTTTTATAAATAAATTTAAAAACAGATCTTTCCAAAACGAGGGAGTCTAGTGGCGTTAGAAGTCTTGTTTCTTGTGTAGTTTTGTTTTTTATTCAAAACAGTTAAAAATAAAATATTGGGCGGATATGGTTGGCGTCAGTTACATTGAGTAACTGATTAAAAAACGCTGTCGCGTAGACAGTATACACGACAGCGTTTTTGTTCAGTTATACAAGTATTTACTTTACAAAGGCGTGGATTGAACTGTTTTTTCCTTGGTAGCTGTTCGACTTCCCTTCAAAGGAAGTCAAAAAGTTACCAAGACATTTTACAAACCAATTTTTACGGGAGGAATATCAGGCTTTTTTATCTAGAGATCACTGAATTCATCCGTCCGTCTGCATTTTTTTGAGCACTCTGGAGGAAGAATAGACGATAAACAAGACGATATCATGTTATTTCTCAACGTAAAAAATGAAAAACTGTCGGCGGTTGGTCTGTTTTTCTTCGCTATTTTCCCCTCTTGATACATTTATTTTACTTGTTAAGTGTTTATTTTCACCATTTGATTCGCATTTTCGCATTTTGTACAATGCAGCTGATCAAATAGAAAAGCTTTCGTAAAGTATTCCGCCCGCTGGAGCGCGAATGGCCTCAAAGAATTTGCTATCTGTGTTGACAGACGAAAAATAGCAGCACAATGGTGCGCAACGGAAGCGAATTTAACGAACAAAAGCCGTTTGGGGAAATTAGTTTAAACATAATAAGACCTTTTTTTTTTCTCAGACAGGTGTTATCCAATTAAACTTGAATAAAACTCGACACGGCCAAAACAAATTTCTTTATATCTACCCGGGAGTAAAAAGAGAAGCTTGTTTTGACGCACCAAGTTAAACTGCTTTTTGGGAGGCCCAGCGCCACCAATACCGAGAATACAACATATGGTGAGTAAGATGCGCTGTAACGAGTTGAAATTAACTGCGAGAGCTGAATTGAATGATGTTATTCAATTAATGACACTGGCATACTCGGAGAAAAAGAACTCTGAGTACCTCCAATAGGGGTCGACCCAGTACGACCTTCCGATTAGTACTTCGAAATGATTTGGTCAAGCAGAATCTGTTGCACTTTTCCTCCAAGGCAGAGAGGTGCAGTGTATGTTATGATCGACCAAAAACCATACAAACTCTAAAAATTTAAAGATACGTATTCAGTTCCCTAGTTAACCTCACCAGCTAAATGCCTCAGCGACAGGACATGTCTCAAGTAAATAACTTATATTTCTGTCAGTGAGCGTTGATTAAATCTAGCCTTATTAGAAGGATCTAGGATTGATTATTTCCATAACGTTTAGGACACATTATTCGAAACCAGCATTGTTGATTTTCAAAATGGTAATTTTATCTTATTCGTAACTTCGAAAGTAGTATCATCTTAGGAGTAGACAAAAGGTAAAGGCAAACGAAAAAGTGAATAAATTGTTACAATTCCTTGTACCAGTCACATTTCCTTTAACATCACACCAGATTGCATCGCTATAATTCAGTTGCTAGTTAGAAGCACCAACACGTGAAGAGTATCATAATAAGGCCTTTGGTAAAAAAAAGGAATAACAACTCCGCAAAGTATTTTTTAAATAATAAAGCATATTGACTTAAGGAACGGGAAATACTGCGGAAGACATATCCATGTCATCTTTCTTTAGTTACACTCGAGCTGTTATAACAAATACTTGTTAACGAGTACCTCAAGGTTTTAAAAACTCCTCTCATGAAGCTTAACATCACAAATTAGCGGTTACAAAGATTTGCAATGAAATTTGCGGCATCGGTGATATGAAAACAATCAATACCTTCCTCTGTTATTTTCCCAGCTGCAGGTCTTATTCCTTTAACCTCAATGTTTAAATTAGGTTTTAATCTTGAAGCTTCTTAATATCTTTTCAAATAATAAAAATTTGCATCCGAAATTAATTTTGAAATTTAAAAACTATTCAATTTTAGTGAAGACAAAAATTAATATTATGGTGTTTATCACACCGGTTGCTGCTTGAATGATTGTCTCATACAGAATCTGGTTTCGGTTTGAAAGCTTTCAAAACCAGATACTTGCCGTTCGCTGTAACTTTTTAGTTTTCAAATTCCACGGTTTTTGACAGAAAAAAGAAGAGGTCTGTTAGCCTCATATCCTCCTTTCCATGGCCTTTCATGGTATTTCAGCCGAAGAGTAGTAAACAAAAGAATTCTAAATGGACAACGGAACATTTAAATAGGTAAATAGCCTACGTGTAGCCTTACCCTCCCCCCCCCCCAGGTGAAACGGAAGCGAGGGAACGCCTACGCAAACCTACGGGTACGGCTACACGTACGCTAATAGGTAAACAATAGAAATGGAAAACATCGCCTGTACTTCTGCGGACGCCCGCCCTGAAATAATCAGATTGAAAAACATGGGATTTATTTTCACTCCCCTCTCATTTATTCACAATCACTCGTCATATAAGTTTCAGACGCACGATAATTAAAAACACCCTAATCAGTGCTGATCATAACAGTCAGAGGTAAGAGAAAAAATCTAAGACACCCGAAAAATCACGGTGACTGAACTTAAGTTTGTCGTGGAATCAAACAAAGTGAAGGTTGAATCAAACAAGATAATGAGGTTACTTCTATAAAAGGAAAACCGACAAAGTTTTATCATCAAGGTAAGTCAGCTTATACTGCAACAGTTTTTATGATTAAGTTCGGGTGGGGGAGGGGGTTAAGGGAGGAAATATAGTGTAGAGACCAACGAGTTTTAAATAAAATGAGGACTGAGACTAAGACCACCTGTGAGCATATAAGAACTGAAAGAAAATGTTGTGCTTTCGGTTCTTCTTTCAGATGAAGGAATCGTTACTTTGGACCATTGTGCCATTCCTGGCTATTGTTTTAAGTCTTGAGGCTGTTACAGGTAACAAAGTTGGAGTGTAAGAAATTATTTGTTCTTTTTTCCATCCTCCTTCGTTATTGATCACCTTTTTCACCATTATATAATTCGCCTGAGTGATGACACGATTTTGGATTTACAACACTCGATTGAAAAGCGCTTAATTCCAATTCATACAACAATTTTGTCTTGATAGGGTCTAGACTTGTCAAGGCGTATGAAGTTGGATCTAGTCGAATTGATGCCCATATCTGTGGCGATCATATCACAGAAGTCTACACAAAAGTGTGTATTGACGAATCTGTTGGAAAGAGGAAACGTAGTAAGAGAATCTTATTGTTTCTTTTGTGGCCTGAAATTCTCAATCACTAAACATGATCGCCTAATTTGTTGCATTTTCAGGATCGCCTTTGATGGAAGAAAAGGAGGCACTAAGTTTTATACATTCTGAAAGCAATGGAAGTCTACGAAAAGCACGTTCAGTTAATATTGTTGAGGAGTGTTGTAGAGAGGGTTGCACTATCGGTGAATTTCAGGAATATTGTTGAAGTAACTGCAGGCAAATTTACATGACAGTGGCAAAATAGGTTCTAAGGAGTATTTATCTTGGAAATTCGTTACCAAATTTGTAAAAAGATGAAATAAATTAAATTTAACACAACAAAAAGTGATCAATGGAGAGATACTGGATTATTCAAGGAAAACCTAGAACATACATAGTAACATAAGGGTAACAATAGAGTACCTTATATCCAAAAAGAGAATGAAGAGTGGCTTAGAGCCGCAGCATTAAAAGACATGGGTAACCAAATGAGCCTAGATTCATCACATATATGTGTAATATGCTGATGTGTGTTCAACCGCTACTACAAGCCATCTATAGATAGAATGAGTTCGTCGTAATTCAAAGTGTTAGAACTATTTTTTGTTTCTGCTGACGGTGGCTTCGTAAGAGGCACAGGAATATTTTCCACTTACTAATGTAAACTATTCTCTCGGAGATTCTAAAAAACTTATTGCGATTTGGGGCAGTGACAGGTAGAAAGGAAAAGAAACAATGACATTGATAGTAAACCTGGACCGGCATCAACTGAGTAAATGACAAGTCGAACACCTTCGGGTGAACGTCAGCTGTTATGACACCCTTTCTACTCCCACACATAAACATTTTAACCCTTCAACTCCATGAAGTAAGAACATGTAATTTATCTTTGTGATATCCACATATTACCCAGCAAACAGGCAATGAGAGTACTCAAACTTATCAGGTAGAATTTGTTATCTTGATCTCTCCTGTCTTGATCAAGCACCAAATTCTCGCGCTTAATTAGAAAAAAAATGTGTCGCAGCTTGTGGGGAGAATTTAAAAATCAGATCTAGGAAGTAAAGGGTTAAAAGAGCAATTCCTAAAAGACAGTCTTTTTTGCGCATGTTAACTAATAAGAGCAAATTCATCAAACTATGTCGTTTTTAATCCCTATCAATTTCCATTATTCACCATTTTGTCCTGTTTAAATTTGAAGTTGCTTCCTTTTGATGTGCTTCTTCCCTCATTTAAATCCGATGTTTCAAAGTCCACCGCAAATTTTGACGCAGATTTTGTTTTAGATAAAAGCCAAAGATTTAGATCAAACGACAGAGGTCCGTCCAAAGCATTCAGCAACTATTTATGTATACCGAAAAACTTTCATTGAGATTTCTCTTGAATACATATGAAGGCGAATCTTCTGATGGCGGACCTTGGTCAAAACAAAAGCTGTTTGGATGCCACCAGATGCAAGTATTTCGTTGACAACACGTACCAGAATCAAAGCAAACAAACGTAGTAGGATGACAAGCTGCGATAGAATGTACACAGCTGAATTCCAGCTGAATTTGCGAGTGAGATCACAGTAAAGCCTTCTCTTGTACTGCTTAAAAGAAAAACATTTCCTGTTGTAATTGTTTCTTTTAATTCTGTTAAAGCTTCTGAGGGAGTGAAGTACCAAAAAACGCTGGCAAATCGCTAGGGCAAATGTCTGATGGCAAGAACTTAACACTGACAGAATCTCCAGCCCATGTCTGTCGTTGTCCCAATACTGTAATGACAAAAAAAGATGCTTTTTCAATGGGGAATCAAAGCGGCCACACCAAAGGGGCCACTGGATTAACATCTCAAAGTTTCTGAAAGTCTCTATTGAACATTGAACAAGCGAAAAGAAGAACATGAGTGAAAGCTAGTTTCGAGGCATTGATTGAACGACAATTCAACAATGCTACTTCGGAGCAACAAGATAGCTTCTTGGAGGAACACACTGGAACTAGAACTGCATGGAACTGGATAATGTCGTCGCATATATAATCTGCTGTGGTATTCTGAAAATGTTGTTTCAAGACTGTTCATTAGACTTCTTCAGCTACGTCTTTTTTTAAGCTTTCATCGATAGAAACGAGTAAAAATATAGATACTTTCTATTTTCCCTTCTTCACATAAAAAATTTTGAACGGGTAGTTCTTTGTCATTTTATCTGTTTGTATTTTAGGCGTACACGTTATTGAAGCTAAATTTGATGTCATTCATTTATTTATTTATTTATTTTGCAATAAACGCATCAATAATACCAAGACTGTTTGAATTTATGGATAGGGCAACTATATCAAACTTAACATCGTTTGACCAGGTTTATCAACTAACAGCAGAATTCTATACAATTAGTCATATTATTAAGTATATACCCCTAAAAAATACACAGCTACAAATAAAGAGGGGGAGGGGGGGTGAATAAGGGTATGCAAATCCACAGATAGGCTGTTATCGATCCGTTTAAAAAAAGTGTTAAACCCGAATCCGTTTGCTACGTGACACGGGGATTTGTAAAAATAAACGTACCTTAATATTTCGTAACCTTTTTAACACTAAACTAGAGAGCAGCACTTCGCAAACAGCTGTTTGCTAAATAGAGGCGTTGAGTTTTTACTTGTAAAACTCCCTGAAGACTGAAGTCTTCGACAGTTAAACGAAACGCGTCGGAGAATAAAACAAGTTTTACAACAACTGTTCGCAGAGTTCTGCTCACTGGTTTAGTATTAATTTCTTAGGGAAAAAAAAAAGGTACCACGTACGACTCAGTAATATGATTGTAATACAACCCAAACTGTCAAGAACCCGAAGACAACACGTCCCGCTGGCAGCATGTCACAGGTTCCTAACCATAGCGCGTTACTATTTCCCGATTGTGTGACATTCGGTGAGTGTTGTCCGTGACAAAAAAAATACTACAGTAACGCACATCCAAACAAAACCAGAAAAAAAAACTGTTTCATTTCTGACGCTGAGATCCACGATCCGAACTTCGTCATAAGTAAAATCCAAAATCAGGGCCCAAAATCGATGAAAACCGGAAACCGCTACAGGATCAGCGAATCTGTTAAAAGTTCGCCATAAATCCAAAATCCGGGCAAATCTACTGTGGGATTTCGCGGATCCGTTTTCCTATTCACCCCCCTTAATAAATTAAAATGAGAAATTTAACAACAACTGCAGATATGAAATAATAAACACGCATTCATGCAAAAAAAGTTTTGTATACATTCCGTCAAAAACTGTGCTAAGCAGGCCACTAGTTAAAATAATTTGTATGCAATAAAGTTTAGAATACGATTCACTGTAAGATATGTTAATGATAGTTTGTTAGACAAATGAACTCTTTAGGTAATCATAGTGCTACTTAAATCACAGTTGTATTACACGGCTCCCTAAGAGAGCACTCCTTAGTAATGATGGATACCATGGCTAAATGAAGTTTCATTCATTTATGCTTTCATTCAGTCATCAATTCATATATATATGTTGCGATAGGGGAAAAAAACAGAGAGACTATACTTTGAAGAGTATACCTTGAGTCTTTCTGTTTTTTCCCCTATCGCAACATATATCGCGCTCTACTTCTACGTATCGAGCACTGTAAAACGGAAGAATCAATACACAGACTTCCAATTTATAAATATATTTATGTATAAAAATAAGGTTACTTAAAAAGCTGTATCACATAAGGAACCAAAGAAGTACGCTTGAGTGAAAATTAAACACTGAAAATAAATCTTACCTGAGATACCATGCACTTCATCCCTTTGTCTCTAAACCCAAGCTTGGATGCAGTTCACTAGTTTGAAAATTTAGAAACCTGATTAAAAAAAAACAAGGTTAATTAAATTTTATATCTACAGTTTGCAGCTGCAAAGGATTCTTGGCGGAAGCTTGTTTAGTCTGGTGATCATACAGCCAGTACTACCAAATTAACTTTTCATTTGTATTTAAAATTGATAAAATCCAGTGAACTAGGCCAGCGACCAATCCATGGTTTTTGAAAGCGATTGTCAAATCTAATGTCTATTTCACAATATGCCGTCTGCAACAGACGGAGAAGGAATAGTAGGTACTTATTTGACACTACTATAATTCTTAGCGTTTGTGGTTGTGCAACTGTTGTCAGACTCATTATTGCAAGCATCAGTCCTCTTTCATACTTAGCCCTTTGACCACTGAAAGTGACAAGCATTTAATTTCTCCTTAGAACTCACGCCCGAATCACACATTAAGGTCACGAGAGTAAAGAAAACTATGACCAATTAAAGGTCTTGATTGTCAAACAAATGGCTCTTTTCGCGGTTCGCTACACCGCTAAATACAATACTGTAGACCAACACAAAGTCGACGCAAATTAGGGCCAGAAAGAAATAGCGGCCTCATGTTCTTCTGTACAGACTTCTGATTTGGCCTCTAACGATGGCTTTGGCGCATTTATGCGGAATCTCGAAGAAAAATCGTTCGAGGAAATCGATAGGAATTACTTTAGCTGACAGAAAGGAGTTGTTTTAAGAAAAGATTTAGCACTACACGGCGTCCAAACAAGTGATCTGGGCAAAGCGCACAACAAAGAACAACTCTCAAATCTCGCATTCCAAGCCTGGAAATTACGCCTGCAAGAAATTTCTGTGGATAGAGAGGATACGTCAGAGCCTATTCTATCTAAACACGATACGCCAGATTAAGGCCGTCCGCCACTAGTATCATCGATCAAACAGGGATAGTCGTAGGATTCTTTAAATGCTCTAACGTTTACCTACGCAGATCTAAACAACCACATGATTATGAAGGGTGGCTATGATCACGATAGATAAAAAGCTTACAAAGGCTCACAGGGCTATAAACTTTACGAAGCGCTTTACGCCTTGTTGTAGTCATGTTGAAGCGAAGCGCCATCGCACGATCATTATACATGGTTGGAACTGGATCTGCCCTACGATATCCCACTCCTCCTTTAGAATGAATTGAACAAATCATGTGATTCGATGTAATTTGCCTTACGCTTTTGATGTCTTCCCTCCTTAAAAAGTTAAACCACTTCCTCTGTAATTCTGCATCTTTTAGGAAGGGGAAGAACAAAATATTTTGTAATTCGGGGTATTTCCTCTCGTGGGTACACTTTTCCTTTGAATGAGACTTTTTGCAGCCTTGCACGCACGCGATTTTTCCTTTCGCTGTTGTCAGAGCCAAACACGGAGCAATACTTCCACGTCTTTACAGACGAAATTGTTTTACATGAGAAATGAAATAAACCGACCGTAAAATAACCACAATGATTTTTGCTATTTGACTTGCACGTTTTTTCTTCGTGCTTTTAACGGTATTAACCCGAAATTGCCTCGCTTTCGCGCCTGCCCGCGATAGTAACTTCAGCGGGCAATTAACCGCGAAAAGAGCTATTCTCTTCGTCAACACATTGGGAAATGTAAAGAGAATAGTATGGAGATATGCATAGTAATGTTAGGGTGTAAAGGGTTAACCTCACTCGGTAGATCAAACTATACAATCGTTATCACCGGGTTTAAAGCTTTGACAACTCATTTGAATTTAACCCTAGTTTTCATGGTGTACTTGGTGTCATTCCTCAACTCCCCCTTTGGAATTCGGATATACTTTCTTTGCTATATTATCAGAGAGTGTCCACTATTTTCAAATTCTAAGTTAAACCCTTGAGACGAAAAGGTTTCTACCGTAGACAAGTAGGTTACGTAGCACTCGCAAAATGATTCCAACCCGATTTCTCTTAGTGGCCCATAACAATTTAATATATTTCTTCATTCAAGGCTGCTAAAGGGGAGGAAAGTTACATAGGATGGGAAGCCCGTGAATCAATAGCTGACAATGGTCTTGCCACTGACGAAAACCTAAATAAAATCATGAAGGAACGAAAGGAAAAAAGAAGGGTAAACAATCTAAAATGATAAGAGATGGATATATACGAAATAAGATTTTATTTCAGTGTAACTTTAATACTGAATGGCATCAAGAGACTGGGTCCATTACTACCGTAATACTGGCATCAAGAGACTGGGTCGATTACTATCGTGATCCGAATATTTCAGAAACAGTAGTTGTATTTGCGGGATTCCGGTATCACATTCTACAACGTGATTGTTAAATTGGTTATCGAATTATGTAAAAATTCCTTTCTTGAATTTGTCAAAATAAAACGTATTCAAAACGAAACGACAACATCACCGTACAAATGTAGCTTACGTTTTTGAAGTCAGAGCTTCTCATATTGCAGGCCTTCAACAACACAGATACTGAGCCTGATATTTTGAAGCAGTTACATACATGCGGCAGTTAACTCGATGGCTAAAGTTGGCTTTAATAAAAACAGAATAAAACTTGATCAGCAACCTGCGTTGATCTTAGAGTAAACGTTCCAAGCCTGGTAAGTAAGAAAAATTACCCAAGATTGGGAAACGTCAACTTGATTTAACAAAGTCGCACCCAAATCGTTTGATCTTCTCTCACAATAGATGAAAGATGACAAAAATTTTCTGCGACAAAAATAATCTAACACAAGCCGAAACAAACAGAAAGCGCGTTCACTAACACCACGTCGATAAACATCTTACATACATTAATTGAAATTAATGAACAACATGCCGGTAACAATGCGGTTTAAAGCAAGCAGTCTACCTGGCGCTTGCCAATATCTCATTGCTTTCAATTTGATCTTGACGACGGATTCTTGAACTAAACACGTTACCTAATTTCTTTCTCCAAATAAACACACTGGATATTAGTTTTAGGGCTTTCGAGCCTAATTAAGCTTAAATCCCAGCGCTTGTTGTAAGTCAACATTAAATACTCCTGCATGTTGTCTTATAATCCCAACAGATTGCGGATTAATCCGTGAAGACCAAATACGTCACTCAGTAAATCTTGCGTGGACACGATCAAACAAAATTTCCAAAAGGACTTTGCTCTAGAGGCAACTTCAAGGCGGGTCTTGAGATGTATAAGGAAGGTTTTATGTAACACTCTGCATTGCGTGGATGTTACTTACTGTTCAAAATCTGCAAAACATTTAGCTTTGCAATAGAAGAAAAGAAATTATGAAAGGGGCACCAAGCAAGGTTTTTGTCGATCGATGAAAAAAATATATCGGAACGTGGTTGAAGTAAGAGTTAAAAGATCACCTTGTGGTCATAAGCTTTAGCTGGACCGGTATCAAATTGCATATACTCTTTGGCAGAGAGGAAACAACTTTGCCAACGTACTTAACGCGGCAGCACAAAGCGAGTTACATGGAGCTATTAGCATGTAATTAGGCGCACCTGAATAGAGCACGACTACAATGCGCAAATAGTATTTAAGACACCCTGCAAACCTCTTTTCCGGCAAACCACGCGTGTACAAGAAGCCTAGACGTTTACATTGTATTTCTCGTAAGGCTTAAGCAATCAGTACATGCTGCTCCATTTGATGTACATTTTATGGTCAGTTTATTGAAAAGAGTAATCAACTTCCCGCTAGGTCAAATTCATACAATCATCGACTTTGGGTTTGAACAAAAGAGAGGAACAGATTTGTCATAAGATTAAAAAACAAGAAACTTCTTGTTGCAATCAGACGAAATGACCAGGCTTTCAAATGAATTGACCTCTCAAAAAGCATGAGAGGGCTACAAGACACTTGAAAAAGAACATTTCTAAAGCCTGAGTTCTCGTTGCAACGGCTTGTAATACAAAAAAACACGTCTTTATATTGAAGAGTGAAGTAAACACATATCTTCATTGTGTAAAAGTGTCAATTGATATCATTTACCGGCACCGCAAAGGTTATTAACCGCAGACTTGAGCTATTCGACCAATTTTTTGCATCTCTCTCTTTTTTTTGGCCATAGAACAGGAAAGTAACACAAAGATAAATTATGCCCACACAAATGCACTGATGAAAGGTAGTAATTATGGAATCAATTCTTGCCATTTTAAAAAAAAAAACCAACGGGCATTACCACTGAGACAAAAGATCTTCCTTAAAAAATGAGCTTCGCGTTGCGCGAAATCAACATGCTTAGAAACCCAATGAAGGATCCTTTGTTTGGCACACAGTTATCTCACTAACAAGTTTTGTGGAGATAAGCGCTGGCTAACGTTCAAAAGTATATCAAAAAAGGGGTTGGCGCAAGTTCAAAACATGCTCCTCTGGGCACTTGAGCTGACTCATTTTCAATTGTAACGAAATAATAGGTGATAAATTGCAATATTTCATTGATGGTAATTCAGGAAAATGTGTCAATAACTCCGGTGGGGCTTCCTCTGTCAACTTTGTGTGATTAGAAGGGCAAGTCGTGGCACATGGCAAGAAAGGTCTTTTTTTTTCCATGGAAATGACCCATTCTTGAACAAGTGTTCATAAACCGGGCTGAGACTATTTTTAGGAACTGACCCAAAAATGTTCCATTATGTGAATGAAGTTGTACTGGTTTTGTCTAAATGTTTAAGCTAACGAAAGCTATTGCAAGATAACCAAATCAATTGAGAGCGAGCGAAGCATAATGGAAAGTAAGTCCACAACATGTTCTGTTGGTCCAAGCCTGCATAACAGCATTTACTTTATAACGTAAATTTGCAATCCGTGCATGGGTACCTCTTCCCCCACAGGATACCCAAATAACCCTCTCGTGCATTATATTAGGTAACCTTCCACTCATCATGCATCATAACAGTCTGCGAAAATTTCTAAATTAAGGGTACCTGAAAACTTTCCTTTCAAAAAATTGTAAACTGCTCAGTGTTCAATGCAGTCTGACCACAGTGCTTTGCAAAGTGTTGTAAAGTGCATAGGAACATTTCAATGTAGGGAATGCGCTATAAAAATGCATCATAATCTGAAGCAGTCGTTTCCCTTTATGAAGGAGATTGACTCTTCTTTTAAACACACTGCTCACACCAATGCGTACAGTTCCTACATAGTTGACTGCATGATTGCCACCAGCAAAACACTGATTTTCTGAAATCCTCCTCGCATAAATGCAGTATGATAACTAACAATTCTTGCGAGCAGCAATTGTCGAAATGTGTCATCCTCCTCGGCCCTCATCGATTTTGACGAGATCAAATGTAAAACATTCAAAATTGGGAGGGGAGCAACACCAAAACCTGAGGAGGACTCTGATGAAGGCTTTGTGCCATTAAGTGGAAAAGTGCCTTAACGACACAACTTCATAGTACTCCGTGTATCTGATGCTTCCCACCATTACATAAAGGGAGTGTGACAAATAACTGCTATCGCCTCCAAACATTTCGCTAATTCTTTTTTGCTGTATAGTTCTTTTAATATTATTGGTGCAGACTGTGATTTGACGAGCCTTAAAATCGCTGATAACACCTGACATTGATCGCCAGTTTTAATAAAGACAAAGATATGTTATCCCAGAATATATTTGAGCCAAAGATGAAACCTACAACTGAGAAAAATGTGGCCAAGAAGTCTATTTCGTAAAAAAAACTCAGTCAGAAATCAATCATGAATTTAAGCCAAAGTAAAAAATGTTTCGTCGGGGTGATCAGCCCGGCGCAGGCGATCGTGGAAGATACCTAAAGGCAAGTCCTAAATTCTTAAAATATGAAGTTAGCATTTTGAACTAAACAAACTTTCAGTTATATGGTTCTCTACATTCTCGAGTCACATGACAAAAACAAAAGATATTGAGACATTACATAGCCTTTTTAAGTTTATTGATACTTCAGCTCAGAGACTCGCGAGTCCTGAAGCTGTACGCCTACCTCAATAGTAATCATTGAACTTGGACATTTCGAAGAAATTTGCCAAAATTTTAGAAGTTCTTTATAAAGATCTCATTGGACCTTTTCCGTAAAATCGTACAACAGCTCTTTCAAAGAACCTCAAAGGCCCCTACAAATGATTTTTTCGGGGAAACCCTTCAAATTGGAGCAGGGATTTTTTAAAACAACCTTTAAAGACCATCCTTGACATCCGCCAAGAATTATGCATAATGCTGAAATTTAAGACCACTGAAACATCTTCAGTGGGAGAATAAAAAATCTTCATTTTGTAAAAAGCAGCTTCACAAAAGCCCTTTGCTGAAAAAGAGACATTGCAGATGACATTACAATCTGATTTATCACAGCAGAAGTGCTGATTCATACTGATAATTGAACTGAGTGGAGTGCAGTTTGGGCTGAAATCATATGCGTGATTTGTAATCACAAGTATGATTTCAGACCGAAATTGTACGACATGAGGTTCAATTACCACTTTATTACATCCATTTTGAAATCGCCCAAATACAGGACTTGGTCAGTTCAAATATTTTATTGATGCAGTACTGCCGGTTTGAAATTAAATTCATCCATTTTGACGAGGGGGGGGGGGGAAATAAGAGTTTTGGAAAAAAAAAGTTGCAAAATTTGCCACATAATACTCTTTGTCTTTAATTTTCCTGCAATTTGATTGTTTTGCTTTTAGTGTAGCCTCCTCATTGGCTGGGAAAAAGATGCGATTTGAAGCAAAAAATGGTGCAATTCGTAAAAATTAGAGCCAATCAGATAACAGGGACCACCAGTGATTTCAAAATGGGTGTAATAAAGAGAGAAACTCTCACTGAGATCAAGAGAAGATAGATGTCCCAACATTTTCCCTTAGTAAAACCTATTGTGTTCCCGGGTGAGACACGTCTCACTGACTTTGGATATGAACTTTTCCATAACATTTCGTTCTTGATTGACTCTAGATGGGCATCAGCAACTGCAAGAGATTCGTTTCGAGATTGGTTCCCAAAATCATCAGTCAAAGTTTCTCGGATTGTCAAATGGATCTTTAAGGATTCGTGAATGATATAGATCTCCAATAAGTGTATAAACATGGGAAAAATGCGGTGTCAAAAGGAGGAAAGTCTTACAAAGTTTAGAAGTTAGCAAAAAGTACCTCAAATTCAAAAAGAAAATGTCATGGCAAAAAAAAAAAGTAGGCATCGACGAGTCTGCCCAGCCCCAATGAGTTACAATAACTCAAAGCTGGATTGCGCAGGAGTAACAACATCTTTATATGCGACTTGCGTGAGGATTATTGAATGCACCCGCTAGAGTCAAACTCGGCCCCATATCTGCGTGTTTACCCCAGGGCATCTTTACAGCTCTCCCACGGTATGACTTGGTAGATTACAGGATACCCAGGGGAACTTGGAACCTCCTGTGTCTAGATCAACGTCAGTTTGCCACAGGGTATGATTTCCAATAGACACCGGGGTATTTTAATTGGCACCAAGCCATGTTACAATTTTTTTTTTTATCAGACATTAGTTGTGTCTAACCTCACTTTACTTAACAAAGTAAGAGTGTAAACGCGATATCTTTGAGGGTGAAACTTGTGTGACGAGGCACACGCCACAGAAGATATTGCCCGCTTATGAACAGTTACAAAATATAGGAAGTTATGAACCGTGTCTAAAACTTTTACTAAAGCCGCTCGAACAGTATAAAATACAAGATAACGTATGTTTTCGAGTGGAAAAAAATCCGAGCGTATCAATTTAACCCAATCAGCAAAACGCCAATGCCAGTGAATGTCTGAATCACTCATCGCGTGATGTCTGATTCAAGTTGAGGGAAAAGGCACGCTATTATACACATACAGGAATTTACAATTTTCGAAGCTGATTTTAATAAAAACAAAACGCAATCGAAGCTTCTTTGAAAGCACTTTGGCGGCACTTGATGTTTACAGAAACAAAAGCGTACAAAGGTTAAGATAAGAGAGTCGTTATCACCAACGCAATATCCTTATCTTAGCAGCTAGGACGCTTCGCTCAAGGAGCACTTAATTCAATTCTAAATTTTGTTACTGTTCAATAAACCATTAAATCCAAGCTCTTTGAGCGATGAATCTTCCTTCCTGTAAAAAGTTCCTTGTTATGACAAATTGGGGAACAGGACGCGTCCACTAATGAAAAGAACTTCAATTTGTTAAATCAGTGACGAAGCATGAAATGTGTTTCGGCTTTGGTTTCAATAGAAAGCCATTCAATTAACCGTGTCTCTCTATGTAAATAACAATCAATCGAAAGACACACTGCAAACTCTTTCTAAGCCACAAGCCATTAACTTGGGGGCCGATATGTGTCGAGTTCCTTTCGAGAGTTATAGCCGCGTGCCGCTAAATAATTAGGACTTAAAAGCCACGCGAATGAAGAGCGTTCGTGCATGCACTTCGTTAATGCGTTCATGCAACTGTCAGCGACCCAAGCGGTTAACACTTGTAGCTGTCTTGAATGATAGATTTTATACAATACGGCAACTAAAAAGTCGATAGTACAAGAATAGATATGCAAAACGGAGAGCATTACTCAGAAACCGAAAAAAACGCATGCAACGGAATCTCGAGTAAAGAGAGCGTGAGATTCCGATGCTAATATTACAAGCTTTCGGCTTGCTTCCAAGGGAACCACAAGGGGTTTGCATGGCTCAGGGAAAACAGGAAGCTGTAATGTTCACCAATATCCGCGTCTGGCCGCTGTGTACACCGGACTTAAAAATGTAAATCAATGGTGTAATTTACCATTGACAAACTTTCAGGCACGCGTTTGGCGCGTGTAAGCAGAATTATCAAATAATAACCTAGCAAAGGAAATGTTTGTTTGTGCATGTCCACCTCTGCAAGCATATCTTCTACCAACTCCTCAACAGTAGTTCCTGTTCCGAGAAACGATTTCAGGTATAAAAAAGAACACGAAACGGAAAAAAAGGAAAATGAGTTATAAATATGCGTTGACAGTTATTAATGTCAATACAGCACGCTCCATGACACATTTCAAGCCATCTCGCCACTTAAATTGAGATAAACTCAAGAACATTATCAGGTTTTGGATCGCGACAAGTGGCGTCGTTTTGGCCGTTAATTTCGTGCCATATTCGCGTGCCACATTCAAAGTGTCTTGATTGACTGCTTCCTTTGCGCTAACTAGGAGCGCCAGGAATTCTTTGTAAAGCAAATATTTGTGACTGAAATAAAACAGTTTTATGTCTCATTACTCTGCAGCGGTAGGTAAACGGTTGTGAAGGAATGTTGTCAAAGTTGAAATTCTCTGCAAATAAAATCGATGAAAGGAAAAGATCTGACAGTCACAAAAAGGAAAAGAATTAATTTAACCCACAATGGATAAGATTAATTGGACCCCACACAAAGAAACCTCCGAAAAAGAGCGCTTGATGGTGTCGAATGAGCTTTTGCTGTTCTACTCAGGACGTACAGAACTGTTCTAAAACAATTGCAATAGTCGTATACAAGGAAAGATTTGCATTGTAAACAGTTTATCAAACTAACAGCTTCTCTAACAATGCACACAAATCCTTACAGAACCTAGAAACTATCTCTAGGCGATAAAGTTGTTAATTACTAGATACCGGACATACTTGAGACTTCTCCTTGGAGACACACGCAGCAAAAGGCAGTTGACTTTTTAAAATATGCGACTGAAAAATGCAAAACCTAGTCTACTTAGTGATAAATAGATAAGAAAAAAATTTGTAAATAAATCTTATGCAGTGGTGCGCGCAAAGTGATCTTTTTTTCCCCCTAACTTAAACATAACCGTTTACTGTTAAGGAGTCGTGCACGAGAGCCAAGCCTGAGCTGGCAGCTTATTGGCCGCCCTGAGGTTTAAAATGGTTGCTCGAGCTGAAGTATTCGGTGCAGGGAGCAGGCACGTGGATAGAACAAAAGTCTGGCTCGCCATTGATCGGCATATAGAGTCGACACGAAAGATCGCTTGTTGACTTTGTTAGCGATTTCTAAAGGTCTGACGACAGCACGCACCGCTATTGTATTGGCCAACTAATTATAATCGAAGCCACGCGCAGGACACGCACAAAAGAGCTCAAGACAATCCAGCCCTTTCATATGAAGATTAAAGGCACAAAAACAAGCCGTAGGCCATTCAAAGCAGTTAGTTTGCCTAACGTGTCATTGTGCTAAATGTCTCCACAGCCCCTCCCACTAACTCACTACCCAACAACCAAACGCTAAGTCCCTGAGGAACAAAACAAACCGCTTTATAGGCTCCGCCACGCGTCTCATGTAATATAGTATTTGCACGCACTTGTGTAGCGTGGAGCGAGACGAGTCCGTGTAAGAGAGAGCACCGCGCTGCTGCTGCCCGCTTGTCACCGCCCTGCGCAACACATATGGAGGAGTTATTAACTTTTGAGGATCTCGCTGGTCTGGATTTTCCTATCGATTTTCCAGAAATCAGCTATGACTCGCCGTCACCGTCGTCTCAGTCGTCTGATTGCTTGTCACTAGATTCACCAGCCATCTCACCAGTGAACTCTCCAAGTTCGTCCCATTCGTCTGCTCTTAGCAGCGACAACTCGCCAAGCTCCAGCCCAAAACCATCCAGGCATCGCACACGTTGCCGAACACCACACTGTTTGAAAAAAGAGCATGCTTCTATATTACGAAGAAACGAGAGGGAGAGGAACAGAGTCAAGCTCGTCAGCGATGGATTTGCCACCTTACGCAAGCACATCCCAACCACGCCAGCTAACAAGAAGCTCTCCAAAGTGGAAACGCTCCGCACTGCCATTGAGTACATAAAACATTTGCAGCGCGTGCTGAATGAGAGTAAATGGCACGAGAGGCAATCGCGCTTCTTACGACAAGTTGGGTGGATTCAAGATGCATATGACTTACAGGTAACTGACGCTTTTACTGTTGTGCATTTTTATACGCAATGAGACAAGGGTATCGATGGGATTAAAAGCTCTCAGAAACTTTGCATAGCTCAAAACAACCTCCAACAAAGTCAGGCGCACGCGTACATTTCTTGGCCCAAGTTTCAGTTTGCGAGGAAGTTCAAAAAGTTTCTTGAACCGCATAGAAAAGTTGGGTTAAGTGACAGGCCATCAAAAACTGTCAATTTGTTTCTTCAAAAAATAATCAAATTTACACCAATGTCTTGGAGTCTTATCAGGTTACTTTACTAAAGAGACAATCAACTCTGATTTCACTTTTGTAACTCTCAACTGAATTAATGCAGCATGCTTTCAAGAGGCGCGGAAATGCTCGGGGTTTCGGCTAGTCACCGGGCTCACAACTCTGGACAAGCTATGAGACAAATTCTGCAAAACTAGTGAACCATTGTTACATATTGCAGTTCTAGCACACGTGCCCAGCTACAAAACAAATACGATTTTTCGGAACTGGATTTCTATTACTAGGGTAACTCACGCGCCCATTCATTGCGCCTTTGATTACCTTTCACTTAGCGCTTTATTAAAAACCGTCCAACCGGAACATTCAAATTATGAATGATAATAACGGCGCAAATGAAGGCTTTTATGGAGAGGAGTAGGGAAGATTCCTGCCGCGCGCACTAATTGACTTGGCTGTTTTATTGCTTTTCTTGCAGGCCCTATCCAGAGGAAACGTTGCCACTGCTCAACAGTTGAGCTCCTACCTCCTAAGCCTTCCAGAGATCGCTCCATACCCAACAAGCGAGGGGTCCTTTGTTAACAACTCTGTGAGTTTGTCCAACGTATATGGACATGTTAACTAATTCAGATTTACTCTGACTCAATCAAGTAAAGATACCGTTCATTACAATGGAATGACAAAGTGTAAGCTAAGTTATTTGGCGTATTTTTATCTTACTGTATCTCGGAAGTTGCATTTAGTTATCTTCTTTTTAGCGTACAAATTCCACTCGTGTAGTCTTTTTCAGGGAAAAGTTTAATAAGCTTGGCTTTGATGTACATAGAATTAGATCTATCATGATAAATAGGGCAGCATTGTTTTCGGACAACGTGATTCTTTTTCTAGGTGAAAATAGCAACGAGGGTTTTATATATCCAGCAGAGCTGATGTATTTTTCTTCCCAATTGGAGGTAAATAGCGTAAACAATTTTGAACCGATTGGTGTTCTTATAATTTCGTAGTATAGAGACTTTCGAATTCGCTGTTCTTTTTGCAGCGGTATTTTCTCCTTAACGGAAAATTGTATATAGGATGTCTCGTAAGCGAGGATGTTGTATTGGTTGCATGTTTCCTAGTTAATAACACACAATACAGAGCTCTGTAGATTAGTTTATTCCAGTATAACGAGGAAAGTTTCGAAATGAAAGGAATTTTTGGCTGCTTTACGCAGCCATTTGACATTTCCATCAAATGGAAAAGATTTGAGTGTGATGATTTATTGTTTTTTTAAGACGTCTTTGATAACTTTTTTTTCGTCTTAAAGAAATCCTTTATGTTTGGTAGCCCAGCAGTTATTAGAGGCGCTTAGGTAGCTGGCCTTGAGCCAAGGTGAAATATGCATATTCTGAATACACAAATTAACCAGGTTATAAACTTCTATTATCTCTAAAGAGAAGACTAACAATATACCCCAAGAAAGCGGTAAAAGAATTTGGCTTTCAAGGCACCAGAATTTGCACCTTTCATCTTAGTCGCGGCAGAAATGTCGACATTGCTAATCAAGTAATTAATTGAACTCCAATGAGTTTAAAGGATTTCCTTCGCTCCCGTTGTAGAAACTTTTTTGTTTTTGTAATGGGTGACATGCTTGCAAGGTCAAGCGAATAGAAGTAACAACTTCGGCTTTATGAAGGATTGAAGTAAGGACAGAGTCCATACGTTATATATGTAACGCGCAGAACAATATTGAGTTTGTAGTTGATTCTACTGAGAAACTCGCGAATATCATAGCTTATACAAATATATTCCACAATGTATAAATACGCAGGCACTCAAGAAAATTTGTGGCTTAAATCGTGCTAGGTTGAGTTGCTGCTGTTAAGACTTGCTTCCAAAGGGAAAAAAACACAGGAATGATGTTGAAGCTCTTTTGTTTTAAGAAGATATTGTCGAGTTCCTATAATAAGTTCTAATTTGAGACTACTTGTTTAATGGAACCTAGATTTGAACAGGTTTGGACTCCTTAGCTGACACCTAGAGCGAAATTTGTTCGGCATAAGCCAACAAACTATTAATCCAATAATGTCTGGGAACAGACTAATTCAGTACTAGTGCTGTGCACCGTATGAGTAGTTTGTAGAGAAATAAGAAGATGACCACTTGCGTATCTAGTGGACATGAAAAAATAGAATATGTCAGTATATACCTTATCATGCAATTTGTTAAAGGGAAATTAAAGTTGCACGATTTATTTTTCTATATTTCTAGTTTGGTGTTTTCTTTTCGGGATACGATTCCTGTCAAAATACCTTTGTCGCTGTTGTTGGGGTTTAGTCAACAGCTTCTTGTAGCAGTTGATTTTAATGTGGTGCTCTAAGCAGAGCACATGGTAGCCTTTAGAAAAGATTGTCTAATAGTGACCCACTAATTGGGCGGGACGACGCTTTAAGCGCGCAAATTACAATGTCACTCGCTAAACACCTAGGAAGAAAGCGCATTTGCTCAATGTTTCGAAGTAAAATCACAAGATACAGATGAAGTAGTAAAACCGCAAGCACATTAAAAATTTAAATGCCATAGCTTTCCATAAGAGTCATTTTCCAGGAGCAAAGAGACTGGAGAACTTTGTTATTGAATCGAATTCACCCCCCGACGAGAGGTAGCAAAACCTGAATGAATCAGCTCATTCACAGCTTCGTAACATCCAAAGTTCAACTACAACAAATTAGCACAAGGCCACCAGGGTCTAGCCCAAATCAAAATAACCGTGGCGAACGGCAACTCGCATCACCGAGATATCATAGCAAACAATTTACTACCCGCTGTGAGGACAAATGACTTAGCTTTTACCACCTAGTGCAGCTCGGAGCGAAACAACAAAGGGCAAAGATGATTAATTTCAGCGACATGTTAAGAGCTGTTCGTTTCAAATTCTGTCGGGGGTGAGAGTCGAAACTGAGAAAGCAAACCTTAACTGACTTGTTTTCAACTGACTATTAATAGATCTTGAAAGGAAGCATCGCTAAATCGCGCTTGCCTAGGAACAAACAAGTTAAAGGGGTTACTAAGGATTACGCCGACAGCCTTAAGACGCCTTTAATTCCACTGATAGTTTTCTGTAAGCCTCTTTCGAAAAGGAAAACTAAGGACACTTATTTCTTAGGATTACTTGTATCAGATCATTCTTGACTAAGATATTGTTTATCTGGTGTGGGTCGATAATATGAAATTAATTGTTAAAGACTGCCCGAGGGCCATTGGCTCCGTTTACTGAGGTATACCACACCTGTTGTTAATGTTAGCCGACAAGTATTGATTTCAGCGAGAAATGTGATTTTTGTTTACATGGTTCGTGCCAAATTTATCGTTCATGACACAAATTTTCAATATAAAATGTACGTGTAAATGCAGAGTCAGAAAACTCGACCAGTGGTAACTAGAGCTTTATGTGACAATAATTAGGAAATACTAGTTTCTCAACGAGAAGAATATGGCTAAATTCACTAAAACGTTCAAGAATAATTTTTAAAATTGCTTAACAACGCTCTTAACACGACTTCTGTAAACTCCTCGCTCACCTTCGGGGATGAGGAGTTTATGGAATGGCGCTCCTGTTTGAGCGCTGATCAGGCTAAATATCTGTATTCTTTTATCGATATTTAGTGAAAACATTTAACTTTTATTGTCATTTAATAGGGCTTCCTTGTGAGAACTTAAAGGTTTGTATTGAACCCTTATTACTTGCGCGGATATGAAAAGACTCCTTTGGGGCTGTCAGTGCAACTGGATAAAGCAGGGCATCGGAACAACGTAACTAGAAGCAAACCGCTAGAAAGAAAAGATGCAGATGTCGTTTTTTCTGATTCCCAAACAAAACAAGTTTTTGGTACAGACGAAATTTCAACCCCACAAAGCTATCGCACAGGACCATACTCATCACAAGCTGAAACTATGAGCGTGAGACCAAATACATCGCACATCCCCTCTGGAAACTCAGAAAACACCAAACAACGAGAAACAATTGGCGTTGGAAAGCAAGTGAGCTAGTTCTTGCTATAAAAATGCCTATTCCACATGCTTATTTTTCATTTCTAAGCCTTCCGTGAATTTCAATTGCGATTTCAATTTCATAATCATCTCATGAGGCTCAATGCGCAAGAATGTTCGAGATTACAGCGTTACAAAATCTCTTGTTTCCAGCAAAGTAAGAAACATATATCCCACGTACAACTTTAAAAAGAAGTCCAAAGTTCTAATTCTCCTTTACCACCTCCGTCGTTTTTTTTTATAAAGAAGAGTCTAAGGTATTGAAAATGTTCATCTTTTATCCTTCCGTATTAAGCCCCCACAAAACCCCCATCTCTATAGAAACATCACTCCACCGTAAAACCATTTTGAATCTAACAATAGGAGCCACGTGTTTCCAAACATCAAACGCATACTGTGCGGTTGGAAAGTGCCGCATTAACTGTGCAAGAATTCATCAACACTTTGGACTTTAATCGAATATTTTGTATACAATTTCCACGCGCATATTGCGATTGCGAAATTCCTAAACACAGGTTGTACGTTTCACAATCTATGAGGCGTCTGTGGCTTAGACAAAAAATAACCCGTTCCCTTGATGAATACCAAAGAAAAGAGACCTCTGCGTTAATTAGACAAAGACATCATAGCATTGGAGAATGCATTTAAATTTTTTTTTCACACAACAAAGCCAAGTGGCCTGAGATGGAGCACATTTGCTATGAGATTTTTCAATCAGGTCAAGCTACCAGGCAACAGAATTGCACCATAAACTCCACTGATAATGCTGTAATTGTGGCAATCGTATTAAAACTTCCTTAGGGCTACAAAAAAGATGATACACTGATGCGTTGTTATGGATATTTTGTGGAAAGCGATTATGATAATTATCTTTAATCGCAAATATTATCATCATTCCTCTAGTTGGTAACGCAGAAACTATAACAACTAATAGCGTGTCTCATCACGTTTTCTTTTCTTTTCACATTTCCGAAGAGCGTTTATTCCCATCCTCGCGCATGACTAGCGCACAGAATTAAAAAGGCTCTCTCAGAGCTTCTGAGAGAGGTAAACAGTCATTTTTTCCGATAAGAGTATTCTGGTATTCTGGTTTAACAAAAATCTTCTCTCAATAATGAAAATAAGGAACACTGAGAGCAGAAAAAGGACATCGCACATATAGCTGTAAATTTAGTTGACCAAGTGAAACCTGTGCTCAGCAGGACAAGTTCCGCGGGACCCTGGCTTGTGCTTGCTCAATACAGGGTGTCCGATCAATAAAGTTTGTAGTAAATTGCGAAATTTTACTAAACAAACTGAACTTACCCCCCACCCCCACCCCCCAAGAGAATTTCTTGTACGTTGCGCACCTGAAATTGAAACCTATTGACGTCGGTTTGACTTTCATGTTTTGTTATCTCTGAAAGAAAAAAAAAAAAAAACCAGAGGAAAAAGTGTATTTCAAAAGTCCTTGATCTACTGGCACAATAACGCATCAAGGAAGTGATAAGACTGTCTCTCGTTAATGATGTTGACAAATTCATTATTTTGACGTCCTAAATATATTTACCACGAACTGCCAGTAAGTTGTGCCGTGGAATATGTCAGCCTTTAAGTTGCCAAGTTTTTTTTTGTTTTTTTTGCAATATTTGAAAGAGATACGCTCTAAAAGCGTGTGGTTTCTCGATATAACAGAATATGGAGTTTCGCACAGTCAGAAAAAAAAACAGTCACTACGCCACGAGACAGGTCAAAGTAAGAAATTCATGTTAAATTTTAACTGGAGGGTTCGTGCTGTTTTTAATCGAGAAATACCACGTCAACGCAATATAGCAACTAACAGATGGATGTTTCAAAACTGTATCGATATATGAACAAATTTTCATGTAGCAACGTTCATTGATGAGTGCAATTTCAAAAATTGCGTCAAAGCGCGAGTTCCTTGACTTCTAGGAAATGTGCGGCTTTATCCCAAAATCTGCGTTTCAAAGTTCACCTGTGTTTAAAACTTCCGATCAAAATTAATAGAAGCTAGAGAGGAAGGAACTTAAATATACGTCCTCATAACGAAACGAATGACTGTAATTAAAAATTCACTTGAGTTTAAAACTTCCGTAAAAAATAAAAGAAAAATTTAATGGCACCGTTTAAAACTTCCGTTTAAAGTTAAACATAGGTGATTGTTTTCTTTTCGGACTTTTTTACTGCAGACGCAACGTATTACATGCGTGCGCAAAGCAATTAAGAGGGTCATCGCTTTTCATAAGGACCTAATCCCTCAGTGCTTACATCCACCAGCGTCTCTTAATTTCAATCGACAAGTGAAGCTGCGTAAGTTGGATACAGGAAGACTGAGTCCCCTTTTTATCATTACCCTATATATCCTGTTTAAACACTGATTATAAAGATAGCCTCGTGCAGCGTTTACTTCCTTTCTTCGAAAAAAGACACGAGGACCAGCTGTTCAACTTTTGACAGGAGCTCTACAATCAATATTAGACGCAACCGTTTCCATTACAATATGCCAATCAAAATGACGTCGAGACCCGTTCAACCAAAACGTCCTCATTATACCCGGCAACGCTGTTGTAAACATACGTTTAGTTTGAATGGTTTGGCGCGTTCTCTTCCACACGTTTTTTTTAAGCCGGAAAGTTTTTCGCGCGTTCCTACGAGTGCTAAAAAGTTTGTTCACTTCACAGACGTGCAACCTCTCCAAGGCCAAGACAAGCGATTCACTTCAAATCTAAACAGTTTCGCTCAAGTTTTCTGCATTAGCGAAACTAACGTTGCCGTTACTTATTAACAAAAAACATACTAAATTTGTAAGGTGGCGACAAAATTAACCTAAAACAAACAGCTTGGGTTGGGACTTTTCACTCCTTAAGCACAGAAAACCCCCTAAAAGTAGATTCTGAGCTTTCTAAGAGAAAAATTCCTCCACAATTTTTTAAACTGGAGTTTCTTTTTCTTTTTCTTTTTTAGGAAGGTGGTCTCTATTCATAACAATGGCAAGGGCTTTGAACAAAAGATTCAAATAAAAGAGGCCTCAAAAATTTACTCTAAAAGGTGTTTAATAAAGACACGGTTGAGATTTGAAAAGCATTGCAATTGTTCTCTGCAGCTTTTGGGCCAAATTTGAGCCTTGTTACTTTGTCAAAGCAGTCTTGTGTGCAGAATAAACAGCATTACAGTTTTTTTACCTAATTTCGTCAGCAAAGTATCTTAGTCTGACAACACTCTTGAGATCTGAATACTGAGGTTTATTGCAGTAAGATAAATTACTAAATGTAAATTACTACATGTTAAAGAATAATGTGTGTAGACTACCCTTAGATTGTGAGAACATTTCAATCTTCTTTAATGCCCTCTGCAGTGTATTTAAGTCTAGGAGCACTCTTGAAAACTGGTCTTTGAGATTTGTTGTGATGAGAAATATGACTAGATTTTTCAGAGAGTTTATCTAAGTAGGAGGTCGATTTTCTTTCGCCTAAAAACCACAAAATGTCTTCAGTAATTGTCTTCTTAAAAATGCCTAGAGGCTAACAACAGTTCAAACGAATAAACGTATATTGGAAAAGAAAAGTACTATTTTCATCTCGCTTTTAGCAACAGAATATTATAGCTACAAACACATCTTGGAGGATCGAATCACTGCAGTTCGGTGAGCTTGATTCACTGCACCATTCTATTTAAAAATTTTATCCAGGCAACTGGAAACGTCGCCATTTTCAGCGTTATGTTGAAGCGCGCGCGCCAACAGATGCTACTGAAGTGTTTAATTTGTTTGACATGGAATAAAGAAAGAGTGCAGCTGAGTGTTGCGAAAACAAAAACAGTTCGAAACAATTCTCCAAGTGACAACAACTCCTTGGGAGTTTTATTATAGATGAATAAATCGGGCTGTAAACTCCCACGACCCTTTGACCCCTGGGCTACCTATCCGTGGGAACCATGAGAAACTACTCACACCATTCTTTATTCTCCATGCGTCTATTAGTAAACGATACTTGGCATCACAAATTCAACTAACATCATGAGTAAGAAAACGTTTTGTCCCTTCACTCCTGTAAGTGTTATCAGAAGCACATAACCTATAAACAATTATACACTCCAAAGTTGTCCAGTTATCAGAGCTTGAAAAGCTAACGGTTCGTGTGTCGTCTTCCTTCTCCCGTTGCGACGCGTGCAACGCGCGTTTCTGTCGCGCTCGCACGCCAGAAGCCTACCAAAAGCTCTTCTATTTTTGTTTGTTTTCACCATTCTCGATAGATTGTATTTTCATAACAAGTCTACATACAATACAGTCGCGCTCGCACGCCAAAGATCCACCAGAAGATCTTCTACCATTTTTTCCCTCGCCCATCTCGAAAGACTGTATTTTCGTAACAATTATTTGCAAACATTACACCTGTCAGAACCCTAAAGTAAAACTTACAGACTAGAAATGAATCCTCGAACGTCATATAATTAACGCGGGATTTCAGACCTTGAAATATCACCGGAGAGATCGACGGTTTCACAGTGTGGTGCATGATTAAAAGTTTCATTTTCGAAACTAGTTTACAGGTTATTCGTATCAAATTAAGTGATTGATTCTCGCTATGAGAAACAGAAAGGGCACAAAACATAAATGAACCGTCGTCATTCATTCTCATAACTCATTATGCCGCAGTGTTTACCGCAACATGCATGTATACACGCGCCTCTGTGGGAACAAGAAAAGAAAACCGGCATTATACTCCGCTGACGGCATACCCGATCCAGATGCTTTTTACAACTGTAACACTTGAGGGAGGCCAAACTTGTGCTCCAGAAATAAAAGGTTTTGCAAGTCAAGTTTGGCTTGAACTTGAATATTTCTTAAAGAAAACTACTCATCAGCACCACTGCCTAAACCAAAGATAACTTGACAGCTGTCCGTGAACTCGGAAAAATTGTGGTAGTATAGCTGAGATACCCTTTCTGCCGGATTGAGGTGAACTTTGCTTACGGCTTCGTGCATTTTCTCCATCTTGTGAAAGTTCACGTTAACACAACGTGTTATCAAAATACCTTCCTTACCAACTGAAATCTCAGTTAAAGTGAAGTCACGGCGATCCCCAATATAATAGTTTCACTTTTCAACCTGAGTTCACGACCAAACAACTTGGTTAGATCTCTAGTGAAATCAGGATAGAATTGATTCAGAGAGTTCAAACCTGATCTGTCGCAAAACGTTCTTGGGAAAGAGCGGGAAAATCCACGCCAATGACAAAATTAAGATATGGTACACATCCAGATCCTGATAACGACAAAATTAAACAACAGATTCAGAAAAATGGAGAACAGCAAGTAACTGTACGTTTGGCTTTTTGGAGTCGCAATCTGGCATGGTTGCCATTGTGGACTATTTAGTATTGCTCTACCCACAGTGCCTTTCTCTTGCGTCAAGAAGTGAAATTCATCATTGTCACCAATTAATAATCAAGGGAGCATCAAAAATCGGACTGGAAATGAGATAAAGTAAAAAAGATATGTCTGGGGGATAAAATTATCATGATAAAAAGTAATGCTGCTTTAAATTAGCGCAGAATTTTGCCGTTAATAATAAGTCACCTCAAGTCTTATTCCACACCCTGTTCACCTTAATACCTCTACTGCATCCCGCAGTAATTTGTAATTTTCGATATTTCGTCGATCCTAGTACTTCGTAAAATGTTCCATCCAAAAGAAAGCAGTTTTCCCGTTCCCTAATCAGATCCTCTCTTCAGTCACAGGCCGCTTTCACTCATCTACAAACCTTGGGGCGGCCGCAAGAAGCATGTGTAACACTTGGATCCCGATCAAGTCCTTACCAGGAACACTCGATCTTCATCGGCCAAAAGAGCATTGAGCTCCACCACAGTAAAATGCAACAACAATGTACAAGGAAATAGTGTAAGAAAGAAAAATCACTGAGTCCTTGAGTGGAATCCGAGAGTCTCAGTTTTACCGCTGACAGGTGCTACCATTGAGTTCCAGGATCTTGTCACGGAATACGAAATTTTTTGGTTATAATGGCGATCAAACCTCTAGAAACAATTGCCCTTAGTTCCCATTCGGTCTTCCTCTTCCTCTCCTATCATTTGTCAAATTCATTTCGAACGTTTTTCTCCTCAACATGCAAATTTCGCCATTTTTAAGAATATTAAAAGAGGATGGAGATACAAATTCAGTAGAAGCTGACGTTTCCTAAAAATGCTTGCCAGAAGTAGGGGAATTCAATTCGTCTAAACAGCATCTGTCTTCGATTGCAGGTTCACATATTCTCTATTCTGCTAAAATAAGCAATACCGAAGTAGTCTTATAGGCAAAGCCCCAGCAGCGGAGGCTTACATTTAGCTCCATGGTTATTTTTTTAGAGAGAGAAGTAAGCAAAGAGTCATAAGCCAGGGGAGTGCTTGCGTAATCTCTTGACCGGGCCATCATTTTACTTATCATATGACCAGTACAGCGCCCGCTCACACAATCTCATAAAAACAATCATGAAAAATCTGAAGTGGGTGGGGTCGTACACTTAACTTAGGTAGGCAAGGTACAAGCCGTTCACCCCCACACGAGTCTGGTGAATTTCCCGATAACGTGAATTCCATTTGTAGACTTAGAGTTAGAATAAATAAGGACCTTGTGCTTGACCTCAAGCCAAGTATTCAACTACTCCCACTCAGTCAATATGTACTTCCTAATCGCGTACGACAAATTGAAGAATACGCATGACAGTCCCGTGGCCGTCGCACGCAATGGGAAAACTGTACTACAGAATTTGTTTCACTGAGAAAAAAGTCTCCAAATTAAAATGCAATCAGAAGATTCAGTGGAACACCTAACGATTGGGGTACCATGCTTCGACTTGCTTAACTATGAATTCGTGCCAGGTGCAAAGCAAGTAACTTTGTGTTAATGGCGGGGGCTGAAGTGAAACGCGTCATACGGGTGCACCACATTATACGTGACAGGTCAGGTTTAGGGCCAGTGCAGACAATATGACTGGTCTATTCATCAAGAGAAGCATACTTGACATAAGGCAGCTAACTAGCTAAACGTGTTCTTCGGCACACCCAGCGCTTAAGTGTCTTTTCAAATCATATGCGGAACTTACGGAATTGTTGTTTTAAGTGCTCGTATAAAAAGTTTAAACCTGCACACGCGCCTAACTCATGCCGGCCTGTAGCGTTCGCATGCCGGCCGCATGTATAATGTCAAAGAAGTGCACAAATTCAAAACGCGAGTGTCGTGCGATTCCGGCCGCCCACGCGCGCCCCCCTGAAGTAAGCGCCATCCGAAGTACGCGCCACGCGTGTTGTAAAGAGTCATGCAACGCGACAAGCAAGCGGTCACCGGGAATTCTCTTCGACGGTTGACCATCTGAATCAAAGGATTATGCAATAAATAATTCTTGTGGTTTGCGGTGAGTGCCGAAGATTCTTCTATAGAGCTCATTTAAGACATTATATTAAGTGAAACAAATACTTTGCGTGGGAAGTCTACAAGAACGAGTTATCAACTTTCAAACAATTCCATACAATGCATTCATTTGTATGAAACTCCATCAGACGGGAACAAATTCAAAGTTTATGTAACTTTAATTCCCGCTGATGGGAACCGCTGAAGGCGTTTTTCTTACGCCGTCAAAACTATGATGCAGACTTTTATATAGTAGCACAGGGGAGTCAGAGCGTAACAGCCTTAAACTTGAACGTGACAGTCGCTTATTTTAAAATATAGAACAAAACCAATACGAAATAAGGCATCCAATTTTTTTCACTTCATCTCCTATTGAGTCCAGTTTCCTGTGAAAAGTTATCCCAAGGAAAACAATACATGAATACTTGTATAGTATTTAATGTTTGCTACGGATGTTCACGCAAGCGTATCGCAGTGAAAATTCATTACCCCAATTTCAATCCAGGAGAGTAGAAATCTTTACGAAAGAAATGTGCTTCATTAAAGCCCACTAGGGGACTTCATATTTTACTTACAACTAAGAGTCGTTCTAGGCACAAAATTGTTGCTTTACAGTCAAATGTTAAGTTGAGTGCTGAGACGCACTGTTGAACAGAGCCTGGTGCAATATACTTAATGGTTGTACTCAAAAGACTGTGAGGGGTGAGATGTTGATAAGCAAATACTTCTATAGACTACTGAAAAGACACATAGAAACAAACACTTAAATCATTTAAATTCCCTCATACTTTATTTGAGCCAAATTGAGATTATAAGCTCAAATCCAGGCATTACCATAGCTACCATACAAGGTCTCGCCGTAATTATACCCCTTTGGGTGAGTTTTTTTCGGTCATTAAATTATCTGTTTCTTAAGATTATGCTTTGGTTCTCTACCTTACAATTTGTCAGAAAAATTTTTAATCCACTTTCTCAGACGGTTGTTCTGTGATGATCTTTTAGCTAGTTACAAACCACGTATCTTACAAAAATAAGAATGCAATACGCTCCTAAATAAAATGATCCGTCCGCTTAAATATCCAGAAGCACGTGTAAAATTAACGCCAGAGAACAAACAAACGACGTCAAACAAAAAAAATCGCCCTTTCCTAACCATTAGAATACTTGACACGATGCAATGACTAGAATATTCTCGAAGCGTCACATGAAATGATCCACCCACACACCCCTCACAACTCAGTTGAGTGTCGTTATTGTGTCAGATAGCTCATTTGCGGTTTTCTTTTAGTCTGTTTAGGTCTCTTTATCAGTTTACTTTGTACTTAAAATCTCATCAAAATGGTACTTAATCCTTTCGCCCACGTGCTTCGTCAAGTATTGCGGTTAACCAATGTGGCTCGGACATCAAGCAAATCATCACGTGTCATGAAAAGAAGTAAATTAAAAGAGTTGGAGAAGAAAACTTTTGATTCCTTTTGACAGCTCATTTTTATAACACTAACTCCTAGCTGAAAATGGGAGTGAAACCAAGAACGTACCAATTTTTTTGCACCTGTTTAAGTTTACACAGAAATCTGCATCATAAGTGCTTCTTCCTGTTTTGATTGATATTACCAATACTAAATAACTATTAAGAGTTTTCAATCACTCCCTGAAGAAAACTTCCCTTGTTTTGGAGGAACAACTAAATAAACGAATAGCGCGCACAGACACTTCTTGGAGGAACCAAAGTAGCTGTGAAGGCTGAAATGCGATTAAAATACTTACTATGGGGGAAATTGAAACGAAATTGTTGGGCAGGAACCGGAACACGGGGGATGTCTGAAACTAGTATTTAGACCGTAAAAAAACTGAAGCTCATAAAACAATGTATAATATTACGCAAGAAAAGAATTGAAGATTACAACAGAAAACGATGTAGACCTCACATACGTCAGAGATAAAGACATGCAGGCACGAAAGGCAGGAAATTCACAACATACTGTTTTTTTTTTTTTCAGTTCTTCTGCTAGACATATGGTTACTGGTAACCGAATTTTGAGACAGTCTGTTCTTGGAAACTCAAAATCTTATTTTTTTTTCGCCAGGTATATGATAAGACAATATCGATCATTTTTTATCAAAACTTGTTTATACGGGTTAGGCAGTCTACAAAAACAATATAAAATAATATATTGTGTGTTTTGTCTTTGGTTTTTTTAATGAGTGAAATTAAAGATATCCGGCAATGAATTCCACGAGCTTTACTAATTGCAAAAACTCCAGGAGTATTCTCGTCTCGTCGAGTTTATTTACGAACTAGCAGTTGAAGAGAATTGCTGTTGTTTTATTTGTTCAAAGTTATTTTGACGATTTTAGTTCCAAACAAAGTTGTAAAGAAATTATTATAAGTAACCGACGATGTACTTCTAAATTTATAAAGAACACGCGAAACATGCAGAAAAAAAACTGCTAGTGAAAGAATGAAATTAAAATCTAAAAATCAAAGCCTACAGAAATTGATACGATGAATGATCCAATGCTAAATTGACTATTACTTTTTATTACTGATTCATCTTTTTGTTCTGTAAATTTAACTTAGACGTGGCAAAATGTACCCAGCGAATACCCGGCGAATACCCGCCGGAGCTCCGGGTCTTGCTAAAAGCACTGCAGACACCAATTACGTAAGTTTGATGCAATAGAACCATTTCTTCCCTAACATTGGCAGTCACAGTTCGCGTATCGTGAAAATTCAGCCAGAATTCTTCAAGAAATCCGTTTCAATCTTAACCAGCCTTATCCATCTCCACCTGATCGTTCTCTTTACATTTCCTTTTGTACTGACAAGGAGAATTTGTTTAACAATCAGGAGCTTCTTAAATTGGTGACTATTTCCTACATTCTCACGACCTTTTTATTTGATTCAAAGGTGATGATGAAAGGAGAAATCAAATGCCAATCACTCGGGGTCAAAGGGTTCAGTAAGATAAGCGCCGGTGGTCTAATGGATACCAGAGCGCTGGAGCCTGGGTTCGAGTGCAAGTTGGGATCCAGACGTAGGCGGCTAATTGGGCTGAGGTATGAGCAAGACACTATCCTCTTACAATACCCCTTTCCACCCATGAGAACAAAAACATCTGCGCTCAACTCTTCCACTGGGCCAGAGTAATTAATGCTGTAGCATCGCAGCAATATAAAGATTTCTACCATATGGCTGGCCCCAAGAGTGGGCGAATCTCGTGATCTGATTGACAGCCCAAGCGGGTAACATGAGGCTATCTTGCCCGAAACTTTTTATGTCGCAATTGCACCATCATTTCTACAAAATGTCTTCAACGTTTTACGTACAGGTAGAGAGGTAGTCTTACCCTTACATGCAACAGCTACAGTTGTAACACGTAAGTAACTACATACCAAAGAAGAAATTGTTTAATACTTACTTGTACTACAATGAGACGAGCTTGGGCATCGCTTACGAGGCAGTGATCCTAAAAGGATGACCATTTAAGGACGAGAGCTGTTGATTCAATGACGTCATTCGTTACCATCTCATTTTCTACTTCACTGTATCTAACCTTGAACAGTATCAGTAACCGTCTGGGCTTCTCTCGTAAGTAAAGTAGCCAGTGGAGTGCTGAAAACGGTGATAAAAAAAGGTTTGTAACATGACGAACTTCAGATTATTGCGAGCAATCAAGAATTCCTTGAAAATGTTTCAGAGGAACAAGTCGTTGACTTTGTTTACTAGTGATGAATATCGCCAACATTATTTTCAATGTGGAGCAAGAACTTGCAAATTTCCTCGAGAAAAAGCTTAAGAGAAATTACTCTTTACGATGCTGTTACGTAGTTTGATGAATACGAAAGCAGCACTTTGAAGCACTTAGAAACGTAGAACACGAGTGGCGAGCTTATTCATCTTAGATTAAGCGTATCTCTAATGACTATACGGACAAAAAACTTTGCTAGTTAATTTAAATAAAGCATACCAAGTATTTATCTTCATCTATCGAATCTCCATTCCAAAAGATCGAGGAAATCCTCTCATGACACTTCAAAATGGCCGCTCAAATTTATCTTTGAATGAATAGCCGCGTTGCTGTTCAACGTGGGCTCAAATTTCCCAGGTGTCTCTGCGGCATCGCCAGTCACGATACTGCTTGAAGGTTTTAAAAACATATTAACTCATTCTTATTCTGATAAACTAGTTTCAAGAAGGATACAATATTTTATAACAAAAACTTGATGCATAGGCAAAAACTTTAATTTGACTATACTTTTATAGCCAATACCAGTCCCTTCACATGGTAAAATGTTAGGAGGATCAGAGAAAAACTAAAGTGCCATACATCTGCAAGATTTGATGTAATTATTTTATACTTGGAGATCTAATAATATTAAAAAAAATAACAACATTTGGTTGAAAAATTAAAATTTCGCACAGGCTGGATAAACAAAATTCTCAGAAAAAGAAATGTGTGCTAATGAAAAAGCTGAGCAAACTTTTTTTTACAACACCTGCCTGTACCTATACAGCATGTAGTAAAGTCTTTTGAAGTAGTCATAATCCCAGTTTCATATGTTGAAAACACATGCACATGCACATGCAGATTTCCTATAAACCTATAGTTTAAGAGGTAGACAAAACAAAAGGAAACAGCCGCACATTGTATCTAACTCATGGTCTTCGAAAGAAAAACCACGTACCTTTAAATTTTCAAATACTTCGCCCGAATTCTTTTTCAGAGTTCATATACCTTGTAACCCTTAGGCATGTTCAGAGTTCGGATTGAGCTAGTGCTCGGACAGCGTGAGGCCAACAATACTCATACGGTAAAGAAAGTACTCCCCTGACGTAAAATAAAAAAACAACAACAACAAATAACTTATTCCATTGATGTCATCGTGTTTACGACAACAACTGGATTTTCTATTCCAGATATTTGACAAACAAAGTCCTTTTGCAAACTAATTGGGGCTTGTTGTTCAGAACTCGGTCAGTGAATATCTTATAGAAACTGTGATACATCGGAGCTTCGTGATAAAACAAGTTAGTGATAAAAAAAGTTGTGCTGCAAGGAGTGTTCCAAGACTTGTTGGATGTACTACCTGTTTGACTTGAGAAAGTGGCGGCTGTCGCGTAATGTTAAACTTCCACTTTGTTTATGTTTAAGGAGTTGAAATACTTTTGATTCGTTTAAGAAAGCACACAATCTCAGCCAGATATGAATTTCAAGAATCTCTGCATATCGACATTTCAGTTGAATACTAAAAGTTTCCAAATGGCACTGTACTGGACGAAGCATATAAAGAATACAAAAGAAGTCGTCGTCGGATTAAAGTTTAACAACACATCTGAAAATAACCTGAACTAATAATTTATATTCTCAGTACTGCACTGATATAATCATTGCGTATGATCATTGGTTTCAGGCCATTCAGGTCATACAGGTCTACAGACGGGTTACCAATGATATGAGCTGTTCTCCGTCACAGTTAGCATAATTTGCCTTCCAAACAGTGATCAGGAAACTGCGGAGTAAATGCATTTGTCAGATGTCAGCGTATTTTGTGGACACAATAGATGGAAAGAGTGCTTCTTCAGTTATACCATACAGAATACCTGAAAACCCACACGGGTAGTCTGTGCTTACTTTTTATTCAAAAGCCAAAGATTCCTTTATTTACAATACAAAACAATATTTGCAACAGTTAAAATGTATCGTCTCGCTTCGTATTTTAACCCTTTCCCTCCCAACATATTATCAGTTCTTGAAATTATCGTTCCTACATTTTTATGATTCAAGACTTGAGAATTGGTGTAAAATCATACGATATCCCCTCGTTGATTTTTTGTTACTTCTCATTAGCTTTCTGCTTGCAAATAGATGGAAATTGTAAGGAGAAGTTCAGTTTGGCCAATGATGAGAATGAGACATTTGAACTTTGGCAACTGAGCTTGAGATAGGCGTGCCTCAACAGGATGGCCACTCCAACTGCGACCACTTCATTACATTTATCCTAATGGCACATCTTTCTTTACATTGCATCTAACTTAGCATGGTTCTCGTCCCATAAATGTTCCTTCTTTGCTCAGCAACAGTTTTCTTCCATTTTGCTAGCTTCTCGTCAAAATTTCTCAAACTTCTCGCTCTTCTTCCACGCAATGTTTCTTGTATCTATAAGTGTGAGATCGAGAAATTTCACGTCAGAAGTTTCAACCGAGAATGAGGCTGAGAGGGGAGGTGTACCCGTCAGTTCTAACGCCTAGGGTCACTGACAACTTCAATCTTTCGAAAGCCCACGCCTGCCAATCGATTTCTCATGCCTGTCACAAAACAAACTTTCGGTATAACAGCCTTGACACATTGTCTAAAAATACGTGAAGTGAAATAATAACGAACAATCCGAAAAAAGAAGTTTTAATAATTGATCATGATAGGTCTGAAATTTCGAGTGAGCTCAATACTATAAAGCCTGAAGGTTTCTCGTGAGCTTCCTCATCACTTTTATTTTCTTTTTATTATAACTGTAATTTCAAATATTACCTTAAACTTTAATTTTGACTTTGAAACCTCTGGTTTCAAACTTAAGTGCCCTGAAGAGGAGGTTGTGTCAGAACTGTTTTGGGAATGTTGAGGTCCTATTCAAACAATCTTAGGCCTTTGACACAAGGTACAGAAAGAAGGTAGGTAGGTAGATAGGTATGGGTGTGGTTGGTATCGAACGATACACTAGTAAAAATGCTTGCTTGGTAAACAAACTGAGAAATTACACCTTACCTCATCAGCTGCGACGCTTAACTCAACAGGCTTGCGCTTGGAATCAATGAACAAATACAGCAGGTAAAAACAAAGAATTCCAATTACAACAAGAATGAATATGATCACCACCTGGAGAGAGATACAGAACAAAAAAAAAAGCTGAACAGAAATAATGGAAAAAATACCAAAATGTAAGTACACTGCAAGTAATCTGCTATGAATATAAATCTGTAGTACAAGAGCATACTAAAACACCATGGTAGTGGTATTGTAAGATTGATGCCTTAAAGTAATAAATAATGACAGGGGGCAGCAATACCCTCCACTCCTGCCACAGCCCACCCCAAGGAGTCTGTCTAAATAAAACCTGGAGAACAGAGTGTGAATGAGTACTGACCCAAAAGTAAGAGGAGAGAGGGAGACAAAGCAAGAAAAGCAGTACAGGAAATTGAACAAAAGCACATAACAATGCTCCTGCAAACCACCTTAGGACTCTCTTATAGAGACGTTAGAAACTACAACACTTTATACTTTATTAATACACCTATAATACTGAGTATTGTATTTTTGTTATGATTTTAGAGATGTTAATTTTTTGTAGTTTGATGTTGGCATAGACAGACATTTCATAGTTCAACATTCAATTTATCATTACCTCTTAATTTTTATGTACAAGTTGTGTACACATAGATGTAGTATCTAGTAAGTTCTGTTATATTTTAGATAGAGGGCCACAAGTTTATAAGCTATTTTAACTCTTCGGTGCCACCCTTTTTAAATAAACTGAATAACTATAATTGTTATCATTCTTATTATTATTATTACTATTATTATTATTATCATCATCATTATTATTATTGTATTATCTCACAGGTGAAGCCAATGTATTGACTTGGCTTTAACCTTGCCAACATTTCATTTACCCTCATAATAAGGCCTACTGGCCCTTACCATTATATTTTGTTCTTGAGCTAGACTCTCTACTCTCAAAGTACCTTTCTCTGATTCATGAAAGCAAGTCACGTGAAATGTTTTCCAAATGTGTGTCACCCTAAGCCTTTATTTACCCTCCCTTTAATTCACATTTCCTGTTCTAGGTAAGCATCAGTTAAGTCTTTACCTATTGTTTTCCATGCTGGAGGTTGATCTTTGTCTTACACTTAATTGCATTTGCTGCTCATAAAATTTGAACTTGCCCTGTTTTTAGCTTTTCATGGTTACAGTCACAAGTCCTGTACCATATCACTTATTTGTTTCACATTTGTATGGTGGGAGAACAACCTCAATGCATCAACATGGCTTTATGGTGAATATCAACTTATATCAGGCTCAGTAACTTTTTTCTTATTAATAAGACATCAGTTCTAATCACATCCCTAAAGGTGAAAGCAATAAACCATGCAAAGAAATTAATACCAGGATAGATCAATAAATTACTCTATATTCTTTTCAAGCATTTCCTAATACCAAATAAAGACAAAACAACCACAAAACAGCAGACACATTACCAGTGAGATCACAGCATTCTGAAACACATTACTTATTTGAGCCTCTTCCTTCTCCCCCCCCCTCCCATTTATCTTTGTTGAACCCCTCACACCCTATCTAATGGTATGCTTAGTTTAGCTGGGACTGGGAAACATTGAATGGGGGATGTTGGGTAGCATACTAAAGTGGTTTGTGATCCTGTGGTTTCAAAACTTGATTTTTTTCAAGAAGGCCATTTGAACTTTCATTGAAACTATACAGCAAATACTATGTTTTGACAAATTTTATAGTTGAATGTATCTAAGAAAAGGTTTGCTACTACCTAGCTGAAAGTGATTTGGTATTTAGAATAACTGTTTTGGAGCCTAAGCAGGACACATGGGCAAACTAATCAGAGTAACCTACAGAGAAAGGAGTTTGCTGATAAATTTAAATCAAGCTACATCACTATATACTGCTAAAAAATTAGGCAGTCTAGAGATCTGATGAAGGAGAAGAAAACAGAGTAAAAAAATCAAGGAAGGAAATATTTGCAGCATTGAAAAGGAATATCAAGTTTAAATTAAGGTGACAAAAATTGGACAAGACAAATGTATCCAAAAACTCAAAAAGTAGTGGCTTGACTGGGTTTAACACTTAATAAGGAAGCTTTCTTAGAAATGTCAAGTTCATCAATATGTTTAAGCAGACATCTCCTGTAACCATATTAATATTTATACCTTGATGAGAGTCGTGTTCCTGGCTTCATACTCACAACGGCATCTTAAGCAGTACTTCTCATCTCCTTGCACAACTTTTCCACAATTGCTGCAAGATAAAAAAAAACATCAAAATGCAAATAATTGTTGCTGTAATAGTCAGAAGCCATATGATTACACCACAAAATAACCTGAATCTAGAGATACATCTCTATGGCTACTATAATTATCCTGAATTAATAAATTGATAAGTGAGTACCCTTAGACCCAAAATTTATTTCTGCAGCCAACTCTCCCTCAGTAGATAGCCACAGGTATATTATACATGGAAGTACTTGATCAAGGGATGATTAAGATGGGGTGAGGTTAAACATTAACACCTCTCTTCACCCCATAAACTAAAACCCATGTTTTACAAATTTAGTTACCACATATACCAGCCAGTTTCAAGAAGTCAGTAAATTCTAAAAATGAGGCACCCCCAGACAACAACTTGGTCATGTCAACTATAGAACATGAAAGGCTCTCAATAACCCCCTCAGTAGATGGTTCAGTTTTCAAGGCAGTGTTTTCTCAATATTCAGGATTTTAACGGGAATAAATCCCTTTAATATTCCATGGTTTACCACATAAAAGAAGAAGACATTCAGCTCATTGCTCATATTTTTCCTTACCTTTACCCAACTCCCAAACTATCAGTGCATTTTATGTGCTAAACCATCGTATACATTGTGTAAGGTTTTTGTATTTCTTTCCTTTGATTCTTTTTCTTTTCAATGTTAGTCTTGTGAATCAATTTCAGCTCTCACTGGAAAAGTAGTACGCCACAAATCTAAGCTTAATTTACAGCTCATCCTTTCAAAGCTGCTACAACACTGCTTTTGCCAGGTGTCGTATCAGAATTCTAGCTGTGCTCTGCTGCCCACACATCAAATGAAACATATTTTTCCAAGTTTACTTTCGGTTACCGTTCATTCGGAGTACGAACAGAACGTGTCTTATTAAACTGTCTCCGCTGCATAGTGTTTCAATTTCAACAAAAACTTACCAATCCTCTGGCTCCACAGTTTTGACAAATACATTCTTCGTTCTGTTGATTTCTTTGGGACATACACACTTGCATCTTACATCGTCATACTGTGCCTATAACAAGACGAAAATACCTCGCAATTAAAATACATTCTTTGTTCTGTTGATTTCTTTGGGACATACACACTTGCATCTTACATCGTCATGTTGTGCATACAACAAGACGAAAACAACTCACAATTAATACGATGAATTAGTAAAATTCTAGAAGTTACTAACACTTTTAGGAACTAAACTATCGAAACTTCATATTTCTTGTGTTTGAATAATTTCCTTCACCCCTGACTAGACTTGTTTCGTAACAATTTCCTTACGATAAAAATTTACATTGTGGAGTGAAATAACTTTACGATATATAAAGGCGCGTATAAGAAGCTACACTGAATTTTAAACGAAGAAGATACCTCACAAATGACGATCAAAAAGGCCACGATGCAACAAATGTTCAACAGAATCATCATCCCCTTTCCTCTTTTGGAAATCGTAAAAATATAAAAGCTGGTGGAGTATGGGGATACTCAGCGGATAGCTATCTACAGCTAAATACTCTGTGTAAGCGTCACAGAAAGCTGCAAGACATTTCACACGAGCATACATGACATCCAAAATTAAAAACTAACTGATTCTTGCACAAAATGTAAATGTTAGTCGGCTGCCATATGCAATGACTTAAGTTTTGTAAGACCACAGCCTGCTTTGTACGGAACTAAGAATGCTACCATGCGATTTGGTGAAATTTTATGTCTGTCCAATTATTGAAAGAAAAAATAGATAAAGAGCACTAGAGAATTTTGACAAATATTGCGCACAAAAAACAAAAGAAAACAAAAAATTTTCCTGTTTTAGTCTTGGTAAAGCCTTAAGCTTCAAAGTGTTATAATATACATTTATGCCTCCTGGTAAGGGATTGTTTTTTTTCTTTGCCAAAATGAATGTATTATGTATTCTGAATGGTATGTTTTATGAGCGAAAAGGAAATGTGAAATGTTCGTCAATCGTCAACTTTGACTCGTCCGTAAGTTTCTCATCCTTGGGTTTGCCTTTCCAGTCGCTCACGAGAACAATTTGGCTTCCGTCTGGTTTCGGGCACTTCCTACCGATTTCTGATGCTTTCGTTCGTTTTCGGACGGTTCTGTTCAGTTCCGAACGGCAAATGATGCGGATAAACTGTTTAAATGGATGACGCCTAGTGACGTTAAATTATAGTGAGTGAAGTTGAACGATGTGTAATGACACTGAATGATGTCTAATAATGGCCAGTTTTGTTAAATGACGGCGAATGATGTGGGACGACTACGAATGTCTAATCTTGGTGACTGAAGCTTTGTTACATTAAACGAAGCCTTGTGACATTAAACGAAGCCTTGTAACATTAAACGATGTCTTTTGACGGTGAGTGATGCCAAGTGGGGGTGGATGATTCACTGCGAAGCTTCTTTCCTAAATTGTATTTCTTGCGAGATTCAGTAAATTTCGTTGAGGAAAACAGATAAATATCATGGTTATATCTCTTAGTTAGTATCTGCGCTATGATTGGTCAATTTAGTGGGCTGTATTTCACTCCATGACCTGCTAAATTCAAAGGTTTGTTTAAATTTAAATCCCTCTCCTCACTGTCCTCTGTTTGAACTCATAGATACGTTTACTCGAACCGTATTGAAGTTTACGGGTTGCGGACCTCGAACTCAGGAAGTAAGAGGTACAGGTTTGGGTTAGCTACAACGCAGTTCAACTCGCTCATCCCTTCTAAGATCGGACGAAAATTTTCGAAATCGGAAAAAGTACAAAGGCAGATCGATAGCCCTAAATATCATCCAGTTTTTAGTATCAATCGATAATGTTAAACCTTCATCGCTTGAGTCAATGTCAATCGCCAGTGTTGCCACCGATCGTTTGTGATACTGAAATTGAAATCGCTACCGCAAAACGTCAATCGTTAGTGTTGGCATCGACTTATTACTGATTCTACCGTTGAACAGACAACCGTTTTTAGAACTTACGATTGAGTTTTATCACTAGCGATTCCTGTTTTGGCACAGATGGCTCCCCATATGGAAACGTTCGAAATTGAACGGTACCATCCGAAAACGGACGAAAGCGTCAGAAATTGGTAGGAAGTGCCCGAAACCAGACGGAAACCAAATTGTTCTCGTGAGCGACTGGAAAGGCAAATCCAGGGATGAGAAACTTACGGACGAGTTAAAATTGACGGACTTGGACTATATTTTAATTACACTTAACTTATGAATTTTACAAAGATAACTTACAATACCACGACACATGAAATTTGTGGACCTGGAAGCCGGTTTATTATGCTATTGTTCACACTACAATATTTCAAGTAATTGACGTAAAACTAGGCTGCGTAAAATGAGCCGAATGGGAATTTCTATAAATTACAGAATCTTCTTTGAAACAATATTCTGTACATTAGTTGAAGACCTGGGTTTCTTCTTTCGAGCTCCTAATACAATAAAACCAATTATTTATAAATATAAACGTACTGTAACTACAGTGAAAATAGATCAACCTCCACATTAAGTACTGAACTTCGAGCTTATCATGAGTTGGCCATACCAAAGTTGTGTTTATTGTAGCTTACCATTGATTCGTTTTAAAATAGCGACAAAATCCATAAATGAAGTGTCTCAAGCAAGTGAAAGGGTGGTCCTGGGTTCAAAGCGTTCCCGTTTTCGTTTCAAAGTTCAACTTCTCTAAAATTTTGGTACCACTCATGACAGCACTAGACGTGATCTGTTTGAACAGTTTCGTCTCATTATCCTGAAGCATGATAACGTTGTAAGAGTCTACATGAGTTGTAGTCAATTCTTGGGAGACATAATTCGTACAAACAAAAGTTGAAAGTCTGAGATAGCAAGGTGCAACTATGCTGTTAAGTGTTGGAACAACTTGCAAACAGACTTGCTTGAATAATTCCTTCCTAAAATATCTTATTATTTGTGGAATTATAAGTATTTTAAAGATCACCTACATTTCCTTCCAGCAGTCAATTCTGTGACTATAAATATAGGAAAAAAGACCGACAGACAGTACTTGATCAACTCTGACTCGTGTAAAATGCATCAAAGCCCTACACTGTGGAATGTCCCGCCCCAGCCTTGTTCCTTGACAGGTTCTTGCAGAACAAAAATTTAACTCTCACCCCCAAGACTTATCAATGTCTAATTTTGTCACGCACAATCTTGCGTAGCGGGAAGTGCCACACAGAGCTATCCTCTGATACACCAAGCTCCCACTTCAAAGGCCAAATTTCTCGGAAAAAAAACACATTTCAAGAAACAGTTGGTCATGACTGAGGAAAAATCGATTCTTAACAAATTAACTTGCCGGCCTCTGACTGCATAGACTATTTGTCTCGATATGAGCAATCAATGCAGAATTTGATTGAAAATAGAACAAAAAAATTATTTTCTCTGTGGAATCTTCAAAAAATAGAGTATCTAATAAATCGTCGTCTTCTCTACATCATCTTTTCTTCTCCGATGTCTTTCTGGTCCGTGGAGTCCCAGGCCCCTTAGTAGCACCTGAGCTTTTCGTGGGCTGCATGTAGCCAGGCACTGACTTGCCACTACCAGAAGGCGAGTCACGTGATCTAGATGGGCTATGGGCGTCTCGTGGGTGGGGTGATGGTGGCCCCATTTGATTGGTTGTATTTCCTCGACGTGGAGTCTGATTTGACTGTAAATCAACAAATCAATTAAAGTTAACTGAAAAACACATGTTTCACTCCTAAATATTTAACCTCTTTCAAAGAAACAGTAAGTACATCATGTCACATCGGGTTTAAAAGTTAAGAACAAATGCAGTTAAGCGGCTTGTAATTAAGGTTTAGGTTTGAAATAACTTCTTGAAATCATTTTGTCACATATGTTTAAAGGATGATGCAAGCAACCTTAGCATGAAATCATGACCTCACCTGCAACTAAAAAAAAGTGAAACTCTTTTCAAGGAGTAACTATACAAGACTCTCCCCTGCATGGCCACTCATTTACATGCATTTGTGAGCTCTGAAGAATAATGTATCTAGGTTGAACCAGAGGTGACAGAGGGCTTTGAAGTGTTGGGGAGCTTATCCCATGTACTAACCCAAGAGCATACCCTTACCCGAATTTTCAAACAATGTTTTTAAAGGTCTGCTTCTTGAGCACAGACCAAAGCTGTTCAAACAAAAAGGGTCCAATTACATATAATTTTTCTAAGCAGGATCCTGATGAAATCATTTTAAAATATCACGCAAATGAACATTCTGCCAAATTACTTTTATGCTGCACTAGCAATATCATTGTTACGGAAATGTGCAGAGTGGAGGGGGGGGGGGTGAGCCTTCTAACATTTTGGCTAGAAGGGGAACTGCAGCCCCTCCATGCCCCCTCTTCCTGATCTGTGGCTTATACTAATGCACCACTCATTACTTGTTTCATATAATGAGAAGCAATGCATTGGAATATAAATTCAACAAGTGCCTACTTTCTAATGAGTTTCCTACAATGTATCTACAAATTACACAAGCTAAGCAGTTATTACATCATTTATCATTTGGGTACAACCTACCAATTTCCTGCTACTTGAGGGAACTGACTTTTTTGGTGTAGAGGCACCCTTAGCCGAGTTACTCTGTTTTCTGTCATTTTCCTGTAAAAATTTAACATAATCTATTCAAGAAAAGGTTTGATGCCTTTTCAAAGTCTAATATGAAGGTGGCGGCAAGTGATATGATCTGGGAAGTAAAGGAAGATCATGTACACCTTTTATTTTCCCTTTTCCTTGTTGCATTTACCGTAAGCTATCTGTAAGTATCTGTCCGTTATAAAGGGAAGAGACTAAAAGCAGATTGTAAATGTTTCCCCACAATAACTGTCTCAATCATACCTCTTTGGGACTTTCTGAAGAAGAACCAGGAGATGGCACCAGTCCATCTTCCATTTCACAATTAATATTATTATTAGTCTCTGAATTTTCTTGACTTTCAGAGCCCTGTAAGGATGAAAGACAAGATAAGCCCTGTACACTCTGATACACACTATCCTGCCTACTCAATTCTAAACAAATAAAAACTACATTTGATGAAAATCTTGTTTTACACAGCACTTAATAACTCTTACAAACCAAGTTTAAATTTTGCACTGCAATTTGCCCAACAAAAATTCCCCCCTTCAATACAATGTGTGGGCTATAAATCGAAGGCTACATAAGGGTGCAGTGTGCCAAAAGCAAAACAGTTAAATTCAAATCCACAGGTATGTTCCCTCTTTTGCCTGCTCTAACAACAAATGATTCAAATTTTCAATTTCCCACAAAAGTTAAGAATTGCTGGTGCTAAAGAACCAAAGAGTTTGGCAAATGAATGTAAACAGCTATAAATTTTACTGGGCCACACAGCAGGGTATGGTGTGCTGAGTTGACCAATCACAATACACATGGAAAACAACTATAATGTCAACAGCATGTTACCTTTTTCTGAGTACTTACTCTAAACTTACCAATCCTACTGGGAGAAACACAACATAACCAGAAACACAACATAACCCAAAGTCAAATCATAAGTGCACTATACACATTATAGTTGAAAGCACTGAGATATTTGAAAACATCTACAAACACTGAACACAAGTGATCTTACCTGTCTGAGCTCTTCCCTGTACATTTTCATTAGTTCAAGAACATTTGATGTTTCTGATGCTTCAGAATCACCCTAGAAGGTATTCATGTATAAAAATCACAAATTAAAGATCTTGTACTTCTAAGTCTAAAAATTCATAGCTGTTTGTTTCATCATTTGGCAATGAGATGTCCACCAGTTTGCAGCCAATAATTGTGTTACTGCACCAAAGCACTTTGCTTCATAGCAATAACTGAGGACTAACGCCTAATCAAAGTCCAGGGTCTCTTGCTAGCTCTTTCATATACACAACTTAACAGCTACTGTGAGTTGTGGTTTGTGGTTACTCACAGTAATCCAGGGGTGATTCAAGATTTCTTTTGCTGTTCGTCTGTAAGCTGGATCAACTTTAAGCATTCCAAGAAGGAGGTTTTTTGCTAAAATAAAAAAGTGCCCCAAATTAGTGATAACACTCATGTAATACACAACAGGTTATGGATAGATAATTGATGCATCAAAAAAAGAGAAAAAAATTGGAAAGTTGAGGAAAAAGTTACCACATATCTGAAGTGTACCTTTCGGAAAGTTCTCACACTATGTGCTAGTCATTATAATTTACATATCTATGGATAAAATTGCCTTAGAACACTCCATTTACAGACTGTCTCAAAGGGGCAACTGCTGTTTCTCTTACAAGGACTTTACTCCAAAATTATCCAATAAGTGGCAAAATTACTAAATCTTACCAGATTCATGGCATGTTTCCCAACAGGGATCTGAAAAGTCCACTTCACCTTTCTTTATCAATTCATAAAGTTTTTCTTCTGTTTCTGCCACAAATGGTGGTCTCCCAGTTAAACTTAAAGATAAAATAAATAAAACATTTTTGCCCTTAAGACTAAGTTACAAAGTGTATCACCAGGAAATATCCATACTCCTTTATACTGTGTCTTGCATGTAGTTATGGGGTTTTAGAAAGCTAAACTTTTACAAACAATTACATTATGCACGAGAGTAAAAGAACTTACAGGGTATACATTATAACACCTATACTCCAAATATCACATTGTTGACTATAGCCAAGATCATCTATCACCTCTGGAGCTGAAACACAAAGATAATGCAATTACTGTTTTAAAATGATCACATGCATGGATCATTCAGTGGGTGTGTTCCCTCTACAGTCACAACAAAGAGGAACAATTTTCATTTTGAGACCTTCTCCACAATTGCACAATTGTCCCAAGTAGCACTTGAACTCTATTCACAATTTTATAAAAGTAAAAACTTATGACATACAAAACCATTTTTTTTACTTCCAAATAAGAAAGCATCTACTTATTACAATTAAAAAATAAAATATTTCATATAATTTTTTTTTAGAGGGCATGGTAACGAATCCTGCAATCTGATAGGTTCTTTACCCAGTCAGTATTTTCCTATCTCTGCCCATGGGCCATGGTAACGCTTTCATGAATCGCCGAGTACATCCCAAATTTCTTTGCCATTTTTCATAAATAAATCTTGTTTTTCTGGCTGGGCAGTATTTTTAAGCAAACACATCAAGTCACTACCTCAAGCCAATAAATAACTTATGAATCCTCTCTTTTCTCTCTCTCAAATCACTTTGGTTGACAGAAAAATATTGGTTTCAGAATGAATTTGTTGAAGCAATAGTGTCATTACATTGGCTGAAAAGTGGCCTAAAAACTGTCTGCAATTAATTTTAATCATTCACAAAAAGTACCTAGAAAGTTAGAACATGAGGTATTTGGTTACAATTAAACTGAACGGTGGAACTTTCATTCATTTAATATCTGAATTTTCTCAAACAATTTGTTCATTGTAAAAGAGCAAGCTTTAAAAGTTTTAAATTCAGTTCTACAGCAAATATATGCTCTCAGTGAGTCTTTCCAAGTCTGTTCAATTTGGACATTTGTACTGTAAATTGCACAACAGAAATTGAAGGAATTTATTGAGAAAAGGCCGCATTAAATCCCCTCGTGTCTCGTTGGAGTGTGCCATTCGAATGTAATTTTTTGTGGAGGAAAGACCAGATTTACACACATCGTTGCAGCAAACAAACAAGCAAACTCTCACAACTTCAAAATATTTACTCACAATTACTTTCCTTGCCATTTACTTAATGAACAGAGGTAAATCTTCATACATGAATGAATCATCGATGAGAGTGAATAATACTTTCCATTAGATCATTGAATATTTTTGAAGAAAACATTGTTGTGACAGTCCTTGCTAAACTAGTTCCATTGTTTTTTAAATGTTCTTATGCTCTTTTTTTTCTTACGTGCTCTCTAATTGACAGGTGTCAGATTGTGACAGATACTTGTAAAAATGTTTCAAAGTTTGTTTGGAAACCTTTTAAATCTCCCTTATCCTTACACAAAAAATAGCAGCCTTTTTCACCATACGGACCTCCCAGCTGGCAAATAACATATATTTCTTATCTAATATTAAGTGAGTTAAATGTAACTCAAAACTACAATGTTATTTACAATTAAAGAAAGGTAAAGAAAAAATTATGCAAACCCATGTAAATTGGAGTCCCACAAACACTTTGCATCATTGAATCACTTCCAACACTTCCTTTCACAAATGAAAGGCCAAAATCAGTAAGCTGTAAAAGATAAAAAAGATGCAATTACTGTACATGCTAAACGAAGGTTTGTAATACTACATTAGCAACACCTTGGTTTAAATTGCAAATTACACAATCTATACTGGGTTTAAAAAACTCCCTCTCATAGAAGACTTCAAGGTGGATGACAGCAAGGTGAAACAATTAACAAATAATTATGATTTGTCCCCTTTTCAGAATTAATCCTTCAAAACTTCATTCAACTGCCCACTATTATTGGCTTAGGCTTGCATTTACAAACAAGGACACTGAATTATCAATCAGGATTTCTGTTAGGAAATGTAGTAACAGAAAAAGAGTTTAAAGTGAAGAGAATTCTCCATGTTAGAATGAAAAAAAGATAAGGCAATCAGAATTCTGGAGACTTCTAGATAACTACTGGAGAATCAATTGATCCCTTCTGCCTAACAGATACACTTTTAACCAAACTGTTTATTCATCCTACCTTGATATTTAACAACTCATTACCAACAGGTTGACCAAGAAGAATATTTTCCAGTTTTAAATCTCGATGAACAATATCTTAAAAAAGAGTCAAAAACAAACAAATTAATCAATCTAAATGAACAACAGACCTTTGATTACTATCAACTCATTGATCTCAATTTTCTGTAATCTTCTTTATATCCCATTTTGTCTTTCTTTCTGAATGTCTTGGGAACTTTCCTTGCTAATCAATTACAGCCACTGTACTTAATCTAGTCTCCTAGACAGTTGGTCTAGCTTAATGCATTTTTTTCATCTTAAAATCAACATCAATAAAATCAAGTCAGTGTAAGCTTTTTGCATCCCAGTATTATGTTAAAAATTTTGTAAAAAGATCCACCAAGAACAAATACCCCAAGCAATAAGGGCATCACTAAATTCTCAAAACTCTATTTCTATATACCCTGTATGTTACAAGTCATTCTCATGTGGCTACTAGTGTATGAGATTTAAAAATAACCTGAATGCGTTAATAACATGACAAAAGTTAAACTCATTTTTACTCAATTTCTTAAGGAAGGCCTGTTGTTTCTCCACTTACCACAGTCATGGAGATATGCCACAGCATGAGCAAGCTGGTTTATCACTGTCCATGTTTCCTGAAAATCAATCAATACACATTAAATGTTTTTCCAATAAAATTTCAAAACTGCTTTATTTGTCTGAATTGTTTCCTATGTGTTCAAAATTTATGGTCTTATAAGATAAACAACCAATAGGTTACGTGGGACAAAAATCACAGCACAAGTTCTATTTCAAAAGAATGACCTTAAATTCTGATGAAAGCACAAAAGTATGAAAAAATATACTATATACCTTTTCTGTAAACCGGGTCTTTTTTTCGAGAAGTTTCTGTACACCACCAGCATCGCACAGTTCCATCACTAAATACATGCGCTGAAATAAAAACAGACATATGGTGGGTAATCCTATTCATCAAATGATGATGATCACTTGACATGAACACCATCACTGCAACATAAATAACATTTGGATAATCAGGGCCAAATATCTTTAACAGATGTGTTGAAAGAATATATTGGTACATACCGAAATAAACAGGCCTGCTTTGACCTCCCACCACTAGCCCTAATAATTAGCCATTTTCTTTATTTCTAGAAATAACATATTGCAAAAAATAAGGTAAGGTTAGGGTTACTAACCTTTGATGTTTCATATATTTCTTCTAAATGAACCAAATGCTCATGATCAATCTTTTTCATAATTAGAACTTCCCTCTCCAAAAGTTTTACAGCAGAAGTACCAGCCTATAGTGGAGAACAAATGCTTTTGATTATTATTACCCTGACCATGTCTAAAAACTGAAAAAAAGGCCCTAGCTATAGCTTTATAGAGTTATCAAATAGAAACAAACCAAAACACCTCTAAACCTCATAGGGTGACTAGTATCTAATATCTTCATACAGCATCACTACTGCTTTAGAAATGATAATCACCTTAAAATGCTCTTGAATATTAAAAAAACATTTTCTCATTAGTACCATAAGAAATGTAGACCAAACAGTATTGAGAATAAGTATACTGATATTAGAATATAAAGGGTTTGTGCAGCACTGAAGAGGTGTAATAAATAAAGGTGGTCTATATCTTTTATTCAGGCATGAGAAATTATTGCCCTCTAGGTCAAGGGTTGATCTGATATATTGATCACCAATGTACTTTACTCTTAGAACTGGAGTGTTCTGAAAGACATCCCTATAGAAATATAAAATAACTCACATTTCTTACTTGCCTACTGAAAAGGAAATTCAAGACATTTATGTTTTCAGAAGGATGAAAAGAGAACTGAAAACTTTAAATTTAGCAACTTTCATAAAACAAAAATGACAAAATTGAAATCAGCATACAAGATCAGATTCTGCATGCCTATTATCAATTACTCCTGGGTTATAATCCTCTTTTTATCATGTCTTAAAATTCACTCCAAATCCTGTTTCCCACCAAACTAAGGCTAACTTTCAATAGGCACTCTAGGTATTGTTTCTATGTATCTGTAAAGCATACAAGTGGAAGATGGCAAAGGGTTTAAGTGTGCTGCATGATCAAGCCCAAAATTAATAATTGTTGTGTATAAACTTAGAAAGGTTAGGAGAGATTTTAAGTTTTCCCTTTTATATTCATGATGCATGAAAAACTTTTCGAAGTGCACATGACTTATGGATTTTTATACAAATTTATGCATGAAGCAGGACTAGGACCCTTCCTTTGCTAGCCTCTAAGCAATTCACATCAGTCAAGGCCTTACATGCATAAAGCATGTTTGGTGAAATTTGACCAACTGTCAAAGTTTTGAGGTTGCCTTTTAAAGGCAATTACAAAAAGAGATGCACTTTTTGCACATAATTTTACATGGGATATACCACTAATATAATTAATTAAGGTTTTGAGGTTGGACTATAATACATGTAAATAAAGTTTCTAATATATGTATGGTCTAGGTTGGGATATTGAAATGGAACATATTTTTAGATGTCACAGAGGGGTAGTGCTTTCAGTCTAATCACAGATATAAATTCCCTCAGTAGGGGACCATTGGAAAACAGCTCCTGAAAATTCTAGAAAGGGTGTGCACATAACTGTTTCTTAATTTAGTAAATCAGGCTTGCAAAAAGCATGTGACATGACAGTAAATAACTTTTCGAGAACAACGTTGGTTTGTATTCAAAATTAAATTTTTCTCAAAGAAAAAAAATTATAACCCAAGAAATACTAATATTAAGCATAGTTTAACTCCAATTCTGTTCTAAATGAAAACGATAAACTTCCCACTCCTGTAAGAGCCGATAGCTGACGTGCTAAACATCTAAACAATAGGTTATAGTGTAAGAGAAATAACTTGATTAAAGTCCAGGATACGAACAATTTGCTTGGTGATACACTGAATAATAAAGCCAGGAAGATATTTACAACCACGGAAATTTTACATTTCACCTCTGACCTTTATCAGAACCAGCTGGTTTTCCTTTAAGATTTTCAATCTGTTTCACAAATTGTGAACAACCGGAAACTAAACGAAAAGCATTAACATAATATCGGAGGAATTATATTCATTTTGCACTTGGATTGAGGGCGATAAAACTTTTCATTGTGCCATACCTTTTCCTTGTTAACAGCTTTTATGGCCCATCTACTACCCGTTGCTTTGTTCGTTGCTTCCTTGACAACCCCAAAACTCCCTCTTCCAAGTACTTCTCCAAATTCGTAAATGTCCTCTATCTGCCTTTCGTCCTCAATTCGTGTATGTGGGATAGTCCTGTTACTGGCAGAGCCGTCTTTTCGAGAATATTGAGACATAATCCTCGTAAGATCAATAGGATTCCATTTTTACCTCATCACGATGCGTTTTTTTACCTGCGGATTACGGAAAGAAAATAATTTAGTAATGAAACCACCAGAGGGAAATTATATAGACATAAACTGGAGTTTATTTCAAATGCATAATTAACTTTACAAGGATGAATGTTGATATGCGAGCGACTTTTACTCCAAGCTGTGAAAAACTATTCAATATTGGGTCTCGCACAAATTAAAATATCTAGCGACAAGAGCACCTCAATAAACGTAATACTCAACCTGATAGACCTTGATAAGACTTCGAAATTCAATGTTTTCAGAAGCGATTACATGCAGCTAATGAGTTGCTTCAATAAGTGGAAATTTACATCTAGTAATATTGCCGACTTCAACATAGGATACAATTTACGCGACTCAACGGGTGACAGAAACCCTCCAGCCTCCAAAGCGCATAAAACAAAGTCTTCTCTAAGATTTCAAGTGCATAATCAAGAGAGCTATACTGCTTAGGCCGAGGAATGTAGTTGCGATTAGTTTACACAATATCGGCCGAGGTCATGTCACAGAAATCACTAGTGAAAGAGTTTGATTGAGCAAGCTAATGGCCGCACCGGGACAAGAAGTGAATGCAAAGGAAGGAAAGAAGAATCTTTCGAAATAACTAGCGCTGCGCCTACCCTCCAATTATAGAAACCAGTACTTGCTTTTACTCATTAGAGGATTTGTACAAACAGTTCGAGATATCAAACAAAATAAACCAGGGACGCTTATCGGCTTGCACTAAAATAGATGATACTACAGATGTCGAGTGTTGAATCATTTCAAAAACTTTCCGAAAAAAATTGCCGTCGTGATCTTACCTACCTTGACAAAGTTCCGACTTCAGGGAGAAGAGAAAACTGGTGTGTTTCATTTCTCCTACCTCTCCTTAAGTTTTCTGCATAAAATTTTCTGTAAACCTGGAAACAAATTCATAGAGAAGCCCTCAAACTTTGGTAAACTTTGACAGAAGGCGAATGAGTAACAGGACGAAGAGTCCTGGTACCAAGAGTACCAAACAAAGTTTCGCCGCGAGGCACTAGTCCTAGTCGAAGTCCCACTTCAAATGAGGGATATAGTCAAAGACTGTAGTCAAAGACTGTATGTGGCTACCGGTATGATACAATTTTTTTAGTCTTGAAAATAAATAGAGGTTGTATAATGACGTTAGAAGGCAGCGTTGCACAATATTTGTCTCATATGCAAAACAGAAAACCTACTTCATCCCACATATTTATGAGTACCCTGTCCATGTTCCACATGAGAAAGATGATTCAAGAATATATTGCATAACTGATATTCCACCGAAAGTTAAATGGTAACAAATAATAATATTAACACAATTATAGTGATAATAATAGCTGTATGACAATATTTTTAAGGGGCTAGCTCAAATTAAAAGCCTCATGGTTCCACAATCCTCTGGGTTCTAACAATGATCACCTATGCTTCTTTTGATTTCACCTGTTAATTATAAATAATGTTATCATTTTATTACAATTTCATTTTTTGAGAATTTCTTTTCATACAATAGTGCATTCCGCGTTTTAGGATATTCAGTCTTTCCGCGTCTCATGATCTCTATAGCTTCCTTCCGTCATTCCACCGATCTACCTTTCCTCCGTTCTATCATCCTATTGAATAACTCAAGGTATCGTATTTCGCAGCTTGCTCGCTCAGTTATTTCGGCCTAAGTCGCCGATTCAAACAGTAAAATGCTCTCTTTTCAATGAAAAAATTCCGTCACGGCTTCCATGATGAGCAGATCACATCTACTGAGATACTTCTCCTTGACAAAGTTTTGATTTAAATTATGCGTCGGTGGATGCCTCTATGAAATTATTTTGAGATGTTTCCCGCTTTTTATAGAACTGAAAGATTATTTCTTTGGATCTATATCAATAAAAACGGAAAAATGCTCTCCCTTCAAAGGAAAACGATTTCCGCGAAGTTTCATGATGCACTGATCACTCTAAATTTCAAAGATACATTTGCAAGGATAACTTTTGTCTGACCACAAACAAGGAATCGTTACGAAGGCTGTTGAAGAATTCCTAGCTTTAGTCGTCTCGTGGTTTTTCATCTCGTGCGGGTATCGCGCCTTAATAATACTTGGTACCACAAAGACTAACTGATGGATCAAAATACAGCATGACTTCGATGGAAAATGAATTTGTTCTGCTGTTGGGAAACGAGTTCAAGTAGGGAGCGAACTTGCTTTACTACTGAAGGCAAACTTGCAAAGGTGGTAGGAGCGAACTTGCAACGGGACAAAACCTCCATAAATCCCTCTAGATCTTGCCTTGAGAAAACGGTTTATGGTGGTTTCGCCCTAGTGCAAGTTCGTCCCCCTAAGTATAACAGCATATTGGTGTTGAAAGCTGAAATGCGCTGGGACTGCTTGTTGCCTCTTAATTCAACCTCTTAAAATATTATTCGGCGACTGCTTCCAACTACTTGGAACACCTGATCGTCTAGTTCTGTCTGGTGATCCGAGCAAGGAAACTGAATACAAAGAAGAAGTGAAGAATTCGAAATTTAACGCAATCGTTTTCCAAAGAATTTTCTCAGTGTAGACCTAAGCTCGGAATCGAGAAAGCGGTCATTAGTTAAGTCCTATCTTAATCATAAGATTTTATTAAGGAAATATTCTTCACACTAACACTAAAACCTCACTCTTAAATTACTTTAAAAATTTACGTTTAGCCGTTGAGCTTTTTTAAGTTCACAAAACTACCGAGAAACTTGCTATCCACTGCAATGCGCAATACGAGCAATCCCCCTTACCCATGTTAATCTAATATAATGTGCGTGCCAGTAGCATTGCCAAACGAAAAAAAAAGGGAAATAAGAAAAAAGTAAGTACCAAAGCAGCGTTCATGGGGCACCGGAATCTATCTCTGCAAATTTATGTTCACCTCTACTACGCATTACGTTTGGAAGGAGAGCCACCCATAAGCTGTGAGCTCGAAAAACTCTTCGGTCTCTTCTTGCACTATAACGCATCAAAGTGTCTTCTCCTAGCTTCGGCGTGGCAATCGCATCCGTACGCGGTTCTAACCTTCAACTGCATTTCCTAGACTTTCTTTCCACATTTCCTGGTGCGCTCCCTTCTCGCCCACGTCATTTCTTCAATTTAGCTCTTATTGCATATAATTTCGCTGCGTAACACAATGTCTGGCACTTAACTATTCTTAAATTTCGATTTGACTTTGTTTCATTCATGAAACTATTTAAACTGTATCCTTTAAAACTAAGTCTACTCATTTGTTATAAACGTCAAAATCACTCTAAACTACCATGCATTATAACATACTATTATGTTAACTTAACCTTAAACATATTCAAAAGATCTTATGGCTGTTGCTAGAATAATTTATGGAATTCTTACCTAAAGTTGTCGGTTTGATTAAAACTATTTAGGTTGTAATATAACGCAACGAGAAGAACTGAAGCGTCGCGCAACGAAACAGGTAGATACGTTGTGTAAAGGCCCGGCCTAACGAACGCAACATTTCAACGCAACATTGTAGAAAACAACTTGTTAGACACGTTTGGACACCCTGTGGCAACATATTGCTACATGTTGAAAGATGTTGGAAAGGGTTGAATCAGGTGGAAAACGGCCATATTTGTGTTGCGACATTTTTGGATGTTGTAAGCTGTTGCGCGCGTTTGGCCATCTCCTTCACAGCATCTCACAACACGATCCAAAAGTGTTGTAAGATGTTTTCTGTTGAAATGGTGCGTGCGTTTGACCAGGCTTTTAACGACACAGAGAGACAAGGCTTTCTGTCGTTGTCACGTGACCTCACATCGGCCATGCGTTGTAAATTCTCTTTCGTTTGAGGAAACAAAAATGGCCGCTTGTCACATGAATGAAAATCTATTCTGTGGGATAGTTTACATTTTTACTCTGCAAACTTTTACAGATACTAGTGAAACAGTATTAAATATCCAAGTATTGTAAAAAATATTAGGTGAAATTCTCCGATACCAAATGAAGCTGAAAAAGCATCTCGCGTTTCGCTCCCGTTAATAATGAAAATATGTGCAACCTCGAATTCCCATGCAATAAATTTACTCCTACTTACTTTATATAAACTCTTGTCTGAATATCCTATATCAAACTAACACATTTTCTACTCTCTCTCTCTTTTTTTTTTTTCGGGGGAGGAGGGGAAAATTTGAATCGCTCATATTTTGGTCAGTAATTCCTTACATATTCCGGAGGTTTTTATGTTGTGTTGAAACTATAAAGTGCCAGCTGAGGTAGCCAATTTGGAAGGGGGGGGGAAGCATCCTATTTCTTGTAGGGATGGGAGGGCTAGGTGTGTCAGCTGAACATAGGAAACTCAAAAAGAGCGAAAGCTAGTCAGAAAAGTCTCTCGGCTTGGTACGAAAGCATCCAAAGAAACTGATCTGAACCTCATGTTAATGGATTTTGCGGGTTTAGTCATCGTACAAAGCTTTCATTTCTGCCATGCTCTCCCTGATAGTTGCACAAAATCGTTTGCAATCCTGTGAGGAAAGAACGCGAGAAAGAAGTTTAAGTGCAGTAAAACAGTTTAGTTCGAACTTCGAGAGGAACTTCCAGAGAAAAACTGACTTTGGAACACTTGCGACCCACCCTAACTAATATCAATCGTGCCAGAATTTAAACAAATGACGCTTTCGACTGGACGTAAGACCAGCCATGTCACGTATGAAGCTAGAAAAGTGTAATGACCTCCCTCAGCATAGAAAGTATCTGTAGCTCAGTGGTAGAGCGTTAGCGTGTGGAATCTGTACCTCTTAGGTTTGACTCCTCAGAATCTTTCCGCTGTCTCACGCTCGTGTCAAGACGAAAAATATCTTTCTGTCCGAACTGACCAAGCACAGACAATTGAAATACTTACAGTGAGCTGGGACGAAACCTTGCATGTGACATGATAGAAGATAACATCTTCACCAGCAATAATGTACGATACTCCATAACCATCATCAGCGACCTGATAAAAGATAACAACACTTGTCATCTGAGGTGATATTCAATTTGTAATTCGGTAGTGACCGGTGAAACTAAAACAAAACTTTACAATCAAAGAACCGATCTGAACCTATCGAACGAGATAAGGTTTGCAAGTTTGTGAAATATCAGATTCAACAGCCCTCTCAAAAAGAATACAAATAAAAATAAAGCAAACAGATAAATAACTAAATAAGAATAGGTAGAAAACAGTTTGCGACAGCTACACCTAAAAGAAACCCACTCTGAGCCTTTAACTTAATGTGCAAACTCCTTTACTAATTCTAAAACAAAGCGAAGAAGACAGGCTTTCGTAACGAGAATTTAGGACACCACCATTTACAGGAAATCTTTTGATTTTCATGGCTGTTTGATTGATAATAGAGAGAAAGAGTAACTGAAGGAGTAGCCCTCTCAAAAACGCATGAATCAATTTGTCTACTAACCAGGATATGTGATTTTGATGTAGAACCAAATTTTGCAAGACTAGCCAGCGAAGTACCCTATGATTTCTTGAGAAAGGATAGCTTAACGAAATAGAAAGTTATCTTACAGGTCCAAACCCTCCTCCAGCCGTTTTCATTCCTGGATGCTTGATGTAGTTTCCTCTATTTGTTTGCTGGGTTGCAGTCTGAAATGCGAAGAGCATTTCAATACAAACAGCACATCACGTAATCAAATTAAAAACAACAAAAACAACAACAACAAAAACATTTCGCTCGCTATTCTACATGTGGTACGAGAGGAAACGAGTTAAAAATGGCACCGACGATAAATCTTCGACCTACAATCTAATAATCTTTTTTTCTTCATACGTGACACTTGTTCTGGAGAGCCTGTGCCAAGTTCTTGTTAAATGGAAACAAACAAACGATCGCGTGAGAGAATATCGGCCCAGTGTATTAGGTTTTTAATCCCCCCCCCACCCCACGCCCCCTCGTTCTTTTCTATTCCTAGTTCCTCTTTATCACCCCCTCATCAACAAACTGACTGCCTAGAGTAGGCTGGTTCTGGAAGTCAAGCAGTCATATACATACTATGCTTCACCATGCTTCATTTAAGATTTCATTACATACAGCTGTACTTACTTGGCTTGTGGACAGTTTCCATGGTTCTTTGAGAGCCTGCAAGAGAAAAAATTACAGACATTACTGTGAATGTCCACACGGTGTACAAAGTGCATTTTGATTGAGCGCCATAATAGCAAAAACTAATGTGAATCCAAAACAAAAGAAAGCATCAAAGGAGCAAACACGAACTAGATTAAAATTAGCGGACTGTCTTGAGCGCAGGAAAAAATATGTGCTTTAAGATTTGCAGTTTCCAGTGGTCCGACGGTACAACAAGTTTTATAGACCAATCACAGTACGAAATACAGAAAAGCTAAAAAAAATCCCAAATCTTTTTGGACGCTCAACAATTCGGCAGTAGACTCCTTAAAAATCAAAGAAACTAACCTCCTTCAGAAACGGTGAGTCCTCTTCTAAGTACTTGGATACAACATACAAGCCAAATAAATGACGGTCGACACCTATTGAGAACAAAAAAATTACTTCCATAACATTTTACACTGATTTGATTTTTATGCATACAGAGTCGTCTGTTCATAATGTTACGTAAAGGGTCGCGTCTGGAGTCCCGCTAGCATCAAAATTTTTTTTGCCTATTTCATGGTTTCGTAAAAAATGGCTACATGGCTAGTTGTCATATTAAATTTAAAGCCTGCAGAGGACAATTTTAAGGGGGTTGAAAATCTTTAACTTTTTTTTTTTCACCTGCTCCAGACATAGCCTTTCTGAAACCATCGACATGAAGTTCCGCGGCTTTCTCAAGTAGCTCTCTCCTCTCAGATTTCTATAACAAATGAGAAGCACATATCACTTTAATTGTTTGTATCCCAGGCTGATAAATTAAGAATTAAAGAAATTTGACGAGTTTAAACAGTCCACCGAATGATAGCACGACCATTTTAAGCCAGCCAGTTATGAGCCAGATGGTTCATTCTGTTGGAGCCTAACCTGATTGCGCATGTGAAGCTAATATAGGTGAATTCATACAATTCACCTTTGTAACGTAGTTTAAAGAATTTGGTTTTAAATCAAGAGAAAACCGTCTGGTTCTATAAGTGGAAAGTGTGAAGAAAAGTTACATGTTAGTAACTTTCGCGAGTTAAAAGTGAAAAAATAACAACAACCACAAAAAAAAAAACACCCACCTTAGAAGAGGGGTCAAGCATTGCCCTGACAAAAGCACAAGACTCAGTGGTACAGGGTCTGACTGTTTCAGTGCGGCCCTCTCTGAAAGTAGCAAAAGATAAAATCAGTGAAATTGGGGGGGAGAGGGGGCTGAGAATTAGTTACGTTGACCCTTTAACTCCCAAAATCTGATTGTTAACTCTCCCCTCTAGCTGCTACACATTTCCTTGTAAATTAGTTATGAGAACTTGCTGCTAGATCAAGATAGCTACTTCCACCTGATAGGTCTGAATATTCTCATTACCTATTTGTTGATTAATGAATGGATATTGTAGGGAGAAGTTTCATGTTAATCACTTCTGGGAGTTAAAGGGTTGACTGATCATACTGACTATGTCAGTCAAAACCAAAGTCAAGGGAACCAAGGGACTCTTAAAGAACGCAAAACCAAAGTAATTTCCTCAACCGATCGAAGCAAAGGTTACATCATATGGAGCCAGTGAGACCTTAAAGTACTTACACGTAACAGAAATCAAGCGCGGCTGGATCACAGAGATTGGTTTCAGCTTGCATCCGCTTTGGTAAGGGTAAAATACGGCCCTAGTTACCATCACTGGGGGTACCTCCCAGTTATGTACCGTAATAACAACGAGCAAATATTGAGGACTAAGAAGGAGATGACCTGTTACCTGAAAAGTCTTGTCATGGAGGATTCATAAGTTAAACTGAAAGATTGTTGATCCTGAAAACAATGAAACATTTTCATAACATGTTAAATGCACGTTCCTTCAACAAAAAGAGGCCCCTTTCTAACATAACTTAGAGAAAATTCTGGTTTCTTTAAGGTTGTTTTAGTAATTTTCCTGCTCTCTTTAACTTTCCTTTTTTCTAATCTGAAGAATACTTTAAGGTACAGCGACAACAAAATCCATTTTTATGAATTGCGTTCCCGAAGAACTCGATACTTAACTGCTAAAGAGTACACCCTGTACCTCTACGAAATTTAAATGAATATAGAGGAAGGCGAAAGTCATATTTGGCAAAGACAAACCTTGAAGTAGGCCAGCTGAAGACCCATCTGAATAAAAGCATCTGGGCTGTGGAAGAGGACAAAAGCACAAGCAAAATTTTTGAAAATGATTAATTTCCTACTCCTTGGTACATGTATATACCAGTAACTATGTGTGATGGAAACACTTTGCCCTTAATATAAATGTTGCAACTTTAAATACTAGATTGATTTTGCAACATCTCTTGTGCATGAAATTTTCAATTCGAAATTCAAACCAGTTTGAATTTGTGCCTCAGCAGAAACAAATCCTAGTCATAGAGACAAAGATTTATTTGAACAAAGTTTTACACAAAGTTTTATTGGCATGAAGCACATTGTTATCCCAAATTTTCCTTGTAACAAGTAGAAGCAACTGGTCTTCTTAAGTGTCTTCACCCAACTAGACAACCTTTTGCTGCTATGCATTCTACGATTTTAAGCCACTGTCACCGTTTTTTAAGTAAATCTGAAGATCAGTTTTTCAGTGCCAACTTTTACAAGAACATCAACAACGACTGTTTAGGTTGTGTTCATTTGAGTCAGAAGTTCTTACAGGATTATGGGTTTTATGAATTCTGGGTTTATCTGTGAAGGGTCTCAGAGGCAAAGAAAAAGTTTTTCTCTGTTGCTGTGTGCATTCCTTTGCTCTGCAAAATGTCTGAGGCAAAGGTGATTTATAACAACTGCAATATAAACAGGATATCCATACCTCAATTTGCATTTTTTAATGGCACCCTTTCCTAAAATTTGAAACATTGAAAAATGTCAATGAGAAAACTATTTGGTTCTTTGTAATTTTCTTTTTCAGTTTTAGCTCATGCTAGATGCAAATCCAAGTGTAACAATCGACAACCAAGCCCCTATTTTGAAATGAGAAGGGTTCTGATTAGTTTGTAAAGAAATGGTTGTGTTGTCATCAATGAACATTCAAAACATTGATTAGAAAGAGAAAAGCTAGTTACTGTAGACAATTCAGAAAGCTAACATATTACAAGTGTTAGCCACTTCTCATGACAAAGAGCTCTAAACTACATCTTACCCATAGTTGATGATCAACCAAGTGTTACAAATAATTTTGCATACTACAGAAAACAGTTCAAACATTGTAGAGCAGCTTTTTTTAAACCTATTAAACCTGAAGATGTAATAGGTAATTCTCCCTTTCTAACTGCTGTACATTCCTCTGTAAATTTGTTGGAAGAATTAGGTCTTTTATCAAGTCATTACCCCCTAGCTGACAAATATATCTTGATTCTTGTTATCTTTTTAATGGCTAAGGTAATGAAATTGTGAGAAGTTTACATTCACCCTCTTCTAGGAGTCAAAGGGATTGCTTTCTTACTCAAGAACACAAGACAAACCTTGATTCAAGACACCTTAATTCATTTCTAAACACAGTGACCAATAGGCCACTGCATTTCCAAGTAATTTATCTTGAGCATTGTCTTACCAAAAGCAGTGTGTACAAGGACATGGAGGTCAAGGTCATTGATCAGTTTTTCTGCATTCTCCTGGCAAGACTCGATGATTGAAACACACTGAGTAGAAGGAAAAAAGGGTCCAATTATAATTAATTCCAGTAATTAATGGTCAATGAAAAATGTCTTATTTTTCTAAGACCAAAATTAACCATGTGTATAGAATATGAAAAAAAGCTCAAAACAATAGCAGTGGCATAGTTTCCAATAGCCCTGGTTTCAAATTCTCTGGAACTTTTCAAATGCTTTTTCTTTCTCATGCAAGTTGATCCATAAGTACCATTTGGTGGTCCATCACATTGTTCTCAGAGTCATTACTACTCAGGGTCCCTTTTAATTCTTTGTTTTGTGTTCAATTACCAAGTAAATTCTTAGAAGAAGAATGGTAACTTAACTAATAAGTTACATTTCATCTGTCAATTATCCAGTGGTGATATGAAAAAAGAAAATTGTAAACTGAGGGCTAGAACCTGAATTTTACACCAGACTTGGATAAATAACCAACATGGAAGTACATGTTCATAATTAGAGCATTTTGCTCTTTTTGAAAGAGATATATCAGAAAACTTTCTGACTTTTAAAAATCTATGTTAATAGTGTGAAGAGTGGCATGTTGCTCACACCAGTCAGATCCCTGCCTTAGGATATGTATCTTGCACCAATCAGATTGCTCCATTAGGGCATGTAGCTTGCATCAATCATATCACAGCATTTATGTATCTTGCATCAATCGTAGCATTTAAGTATTGTTTTCTTGCCAATGTCATAAAATCAGGGGGCCGTGCACAACAAATGACATTAACCAGAAATTTTGGGCTCATTAGGTACGTGTAATAGTTTGTGGCCTTTGCAAGAACCTCTAGGAATAAGGTCAAGATTTCTCAGGATAAGAAAGGTTGGTAGGTAATTTTTTGTAACATTTAGGCATTGTTTTCTTGCCAATGTCAGGGAATCAGGGGCCCGTGCACAACAAATGACATTAACCCGAAATTTTGGGTTCATTAGGTAAGTGTAATAGTTTGTGGCCTTTGCAAAAACCTCTAGGAATAAGGTCAAGATTTCTCAGGAAAAGAAAGGTTGGCAGGTAATTTTCTTGTAACATTTAAGTATTGCTTTCTTGCCAATGTCATGGCATTGGCGGGCTGTGCACAACAAATGACATTACCCAGAAATTTTGGGCTCATTAGGTAAGTGTAATGGTTTGTGGCCTTTGCAAAAACCTCTAAGAATAAGGTCAAGAGATAAGAATAGGTTGGCAGGATAAGAAAGGTTGGCAGGTAATTTTCTGTCACATTTTTATGTTAAGCATGTTTTTTTCTGCTCCTTTACTCTCAAAGTACATGGAAAACAACTTACATTCCATCACATGATATGAAAACAACATCCAAAGTCCAATCAGAACATACCCAGTCATTGCACTACATGAACACTAGGCAAGTTTTCACAAGCTTAATTTGTATTCCACCAATCAATTTCCATTTTGCACAATTAGCCTTTGTTCCATCGAGTGTCATTTCCTTGCAAAGAATCTGCAGTTTATCACATTTTCTAACTACATTATCCAAACCCTGGGAAAAATTCCACATGGAACTTAAGATTTTCTATAAAAAATTAAAACATCAATTGTACAACTTGTCCCACCTCAACCCACCCAGCCAACAAAATAACTCTTGTATATGTAGCATGCCTATGTTTGAAAACTTGATACTAAAACTTGTTGGGGTTTCCATGACCAAAACATTTAGCATTTTACCTTTCAGTATAAACAGTTCATGAAATAAGAATGCAGTGCCACACCTTTTCAGGGATGTCCCACTTGAGCCTTGTTGGTGGGGGTAGGTCAAACTCTGGCTCACCTTTACAGTGACCATCTTCCTTGTATCTAAAGATAGTTGTTAGAGTTAATGATGAGTAAAATCCCTCTTCTGCAAGTAAACTGCAAACCAATGCCAGCTCGCACAGGTTAAGTAAGCTGGTTTAAAAAAATATGGAAATGTACACAGAGTATACAATGTGGCCTACTTCATATGAAGATATCCAGAACTTAAGTTCAAAATAAGCAAATCAGTATCAACAACAAATCAACATAAGGACCTGAACAAACACAAAACGAGCTATCCAAGCAAATTGTGGGTTGCATAATCACAAAGTTGTTCATGATTTTTCTGTTACAATTGAAAAAAGCTGACACCATAACCAACCATGTGGGAAACGACAAAAACAGTTTGCATGTTTGATAACCTTACAGTACTAAAATTGATTACTTGCCCCATAACTTGGATGTCTTCTATCATAAGAAACTCCCCAAGATGAGAAACAATAGGAGCATCTGCCCTAAAAATGTATAGAAAATCTTAAATTTAACATTTGCCTATTGTCTTAACAGTATGTTTTACTCAACTCTTAAACCTGCATAATTGTTTTTGTGAGCACTGTATTTAATATGGTTAAAAGGAATTTAACATGGTTGAAGACTAGGGGCAAATTTTGGTCAGTAACATTTTGCAGCTGTTCTCTTGGAATTTTTACTGCATTTGTTGCATTTTGTAGCATCAGCAGCTATCATCTGGTTGTTGAACCCCTGGGGCTGTCTTTGTCCAGTGGTATTTTTAATCAGTGCATGCATTGTCTTTCCATGTATTTGCAATGTGTTCGCTGTTCTGTAGCATGGCATTGTCATCCTTAAGGATAGCAGTTCTCATCCCCAACTGGAGGAATTTTTGTCCAGGGTTTTATATCTGTTCATCTATCTATTTTTATTTGTTTATTTAGTTATTCCTATTCATAATTTTTTCCCTTCCATTGAGCCATCTGGCTCTAGTGTGACATGCACAGAGCTTGTGGCTGGGTTGCAGGTTGGGTATGCCAGTTAGGTGTTCTAGGGGCATTTGGGTGTGACTGCCATTGCAGCCCCTTGGCCCCCTACCTTCATTGGTGACTTGGGCACTGAGAGGCATTGACAGAATACCTCCGGTAACACACCCTTCATGGACTGAAATCTCTCAAAATCAACCCTTAACTGTCAATCTCACCAAGTTTGAACTTGTTATGTTCATTTCATTTGATATTTTTGTGAAATAATCATTGGTCAAGAGCATGGAAGAGCATAAATGTTACTAGACTGTGTGTATATCTGTATATTTGGAGAGATTATTTTATACAAGACAGTATAAAGTGTTCATACCATGAGTGCTCTGCACAAATGCCAAACTGCAAATAATAAATAAATAAATAAATAAAATTTCTAGAACACACTCAAATTATGCAGCATCAATACACACTGTCTCATAATTGTAAGTCCTTGAAAATGAAAAGTTTCAATTGAACAACAATAGCAGAACAATGTAATTGTTCTAACTATATCAGTTAGTCTAATTTTTCCTATCTGAATGCACATGTATGATGTTGGCCTTCCTTCCCCACCCTTATCTAATACAAGAAGGAGTATACTTTATCTAACCTTTCAGCTGTATTCAAACAATGTGTGGAAGGAGGGGGCCTCTTAAGTTAATGAAGACTTTTAAATTTAAAGGACATTGTCACAAATCATTATTCTCTTCAGCAAGTTCAATACTCTCTGTCATGCAGATGGTAAGTTCAAAGATGGAATGTACAGTTCACTAACCGCCAGTGGTTTAGTGTGGTCAATTTTCTTATGGATGACAAGATTCCTCATCACAGTAGTCAAAATGCTATAGTTTGCAACAAATTTGGACCACTGTGATGACGAATATTGTAGTTGATATGAGTACAGACTCCACTAAACCACCATCAAATTGCTTTTTTAACCAGATTATTGGTGTTAAAATTTCCAAGTGATCCATGTTTGAGAGCTGTTAAAGGCATTGTGTGACAGGTTGAGGCTAACAGTGTTCTCTGTACTCTTGTCAACAACCGAAAATTGGCCAATCTGAATGTGACATAACTGTCAATTGTGGTAAAATATGAGCTACACTACTTTACCATTATGATCATCTACCACTTGGCTCTTACCCTGCCATTCTTGAAGATGTAGCCAGAGAATGATTTATCAAACCAGCAACTGTGACCATTGCCATGAAGCAGATATCGACAGAGAGAGTCCATGTCTTCTGAATCTTCCTGTTTTTCAAAAATATACAAGCAGGTGATTGGTTATCACTAAATCTTTATAGTAAGCTTCCCATACCACAGGATAACTAAGGAACAGCTCCAACATTTTTCAAGAGGCCACTTTCACAGAATATATCAAATCTACTTACTTCATTTAAGTCTTAACATTCAAAATATTATGCTCTTACCTTTCCATAATTCAATGACAAATCCTCCAGACTCAAGAAAACTGCAGCCTGAAAAATTTTCAAACAAAAGGAAAATAAACAGCATAGATTCCCTCACACACATTATCGAATGATACAAAATAATCATATTTTTAATGATTTTACTCACAAACTATTGAGGAAACCTGAAAAAATACCAAAGGTAACAAGAAATGGACCAGCATCTCATGCAGGAGATACAGTGAAATACAGAAAAAAATTAAATTTGAAAGTCTCCATGGATGAAGTGATTATTTTATAACAGTTTGACATTAGACACTACAGATAGAGTGAGAAAGATGATAGATGTTGAGCTTTATTGACAATTAGGACAACCATTTCTGTATTGTCAATTCTTACACCATGCAAGGGATGTGTCACATCTAATTTATAAACTTCAACCTTCAGAACTAGCTGAGATTTAAATTTTTCTTTGTGCTACATGGATGTGACAAATGGTTTCACTTACATCCTCAATACAACCCAGAGATTCCTTATTGGCACCTTTGCTGAAGTACGTACTTCTTGTCTCAGCCCACAGATTTCTGAAATGTTTGAGTAAAGGTTGCAACAAAGTACTTCAATGAAATATTTTTCCATTGAAATGACATGGATTGTAAATTACAAGAATATGTTTTGTTAACAGTATTGTGTCATTATACCTCTCAGCACTAGTTAATGCTGGTAAAAGTTCTTCTCCAGGTGCTGGCTTTGAATCATCTTCCAGGATCTTTATAATTTGTCTAACAAACAAAATCATGGAATGAGTTTATTATGACAAAAAGTTTGATAGTGCAGCTTAGCCATAAAATACTATGAACTGTTTTACAATGGCCTTAGACTGTAAGTCGTTCATAAATGTCATTAAAACTTTCAACTCTGCCAACCAGAATCTTAAAAAGATTCTTATGAAAAAATTGCACCTTTATTCAGGCAACAATAACCTGGCGCAAATACATGTATTTCCTAATCCTCTAATTGTTGCTCAGGGAAGGAAGATTCTCTCGTTAGAGCACAACTTCCTTCACTTTAATTATACAGCAGTATACATGGTAAGGGTCTAATGACAATACTTCAACACTGTGGATTTATCAAAAGTTAAGAACATTCCTAATAATAATATTCACAACTGTGCAATAGTAGACCTGGTATGTCAACTTTTGTTTTTGAGAAGTTAATTAAATATGCTTGTAAGATCTGAGCACCCCATGTTTTTGTAAAACAAGGGCCTTATGTCACCCAGGTATTCCCCTTAAAACAGCTTTGTCATTTACCCTATTTTCTAAGAAGCTGCAAAATACATAATAAGACGTACTTTTCCAGATCAGCAGCCTTCAATAACTGTCCACGATGAAAGACCTCAAGTCTAAAAAATCTTCCACGATGATAGATAACAGTATGGGATGTTGAACCATGGTGATGGAGGTGATCTAAAAGTAAAAATGCCACAAACAAAAACTGACAAACTAATTTAAGGGTTCCCTAACTACAGTATTGTGCATGACAAATTTGAACAAATTACAGTGAGAAAGGGTTATCTAAACTGTGCTGACAGTCAATCAAACCAAGTGCCCAAACAAGATTTTATTATAGATAAGAATTATTATAAACAATATTGTAATATTGGATGAAAAGGATGTAACAGCCATTTGATACAGTTAATGCAAGTAATGTAAGGAGGCATATGGTACAGGAGAAAAACAACCTCAACCAGAAGAAAATGATTGTTACATTCACCTTGTTCTTTCAGTGGTATCCTAGTTGTATTAAATGTTTTCCTGAACTGTTCTGAACAAAGTGGGATTAAACCCATTGCAAATTGCTGCAAACGAAACCATATTACGGTTATGGACTAACGTCTGAATGTTCTTTAGAAGCTACCTATCAAGTAAAAGTTCCTGACTAATCACTAGGAGCAGCCACTATTGCCAAACAGACCTCAACAAGGGGAGTGCATTCATTTATAAAACTAAATATCAACAATGACAAGTTTTCTACAACTCAAAATTGAGTTTTTGTTTTAATCAAAATAGTCTTCTGGGCCCAGTTGTATAAAAGGGAGATAACACTATCCAACAGAAAAATCGCTATCCAGCAGATCTGTAAGTGATAGCTAAACATATAGTGTTATCCTTTGAATAGAGTTTTATCCAGTGGACAGCATTATCCAAACTTTGAACAAGCAGGGTCTGGGGATTAACTATTGGCTAAAAAGGTAATTTAGTGTGAACAACTGGGTTGAAAACGTTAATTAGCCACCATAAAGGGTAAAAAGTTTTTTCAATAATGTTATATTTTTTTAACTATTCCTAAAATGAGTAGAGTGATTCAATTCCAAATTATGGTTGTGTTCCTTTTATTTATAAAACTTCCAAAAGGAATGCACCTCTAATATGGACTTAAAATAGTAAATTTCATAAACTTTAAGGGCCTTCAACGAGTAATTATTGTATAAAGTGATTATAAATTAAACTTACAGGTTCCAGTTTTTCCTTGAAGATCTGTTTTCTGTACGCATACATGGCATAAATTATATTGGCTGCTCTTGCACTTTGTATTGGTGATGGAACCTCCACAGAGTCCTGGATAAAATGGTGTGGTGAAAAAAAACTCAAAACAGCTGCAGTACCACAAATGTGGCTAATATTTCAAAATATAAACTATAACAGAAACTAGTCATCAAAAAACCAAGGAAAACATTTTCATATAATGTAATAGAAAAATAAACAGGGTCTGTCTGGATCTAAGTTTTTTAAACAAAGAGTTTACACAAAGGTAAGAAATACCTGTGTGAGGAACCTTGACTCTTAACTTTTTTTTTTACGAAGAGCAAAATCAATTTGCCACGTTTTTCAACCATATCTTACACTAATGACTGCAGTTGTTTGTGAAACCCAACACAATTGTAGATTTACCTGCCAATGGTTCCAGGCTGTTGATAGTCAGCCCTGGATTCACTTGTATTACTTTCTACTACTAGTTGTGTGCATCTTTTACGTTTATCTACATCACAATTAATATCAAATCATAAGACTGAAAGATACTGACCACTCCATAGTAGTTACTATTGATCATAAGAGGTTCCCTGGAGCGAAGATACACAAACTGCTGCCACCAGTCACTGATCTGTTAAAAGTCAAGCACACAATTAGTTACAGATAAATTATTACCACAGTGACATAAATTTTATCATATTCCTCACTTAACATATATATGCAGTGTCATTGGTCAAAATAACAAGCTGTAAGTTTACTAATGGAAAGCACATGTGATAACTAAGGGTTAAAATTAAATTTAATATGTAAGAACAATGTTAACTAAGTGTTTAGTTTAAGATAGATATGTTACCAGGTTCACAAAGATTTCATGACAAAATACAAATTAATTCAATTTATTAAAACTTCCTAAGAGAGAAATCGTGAAAAGGCAATTAAACCTTACTGTATGTGCAGTCACCTGTAGGTATGTTTAATGACTAGTTTAGATTAATAAAAGTCAATGTTCATTGAAAACTCTTACTAATACTGAAGTAAATTGTAATCCTAATACAAATTTTATGATCAGTACCCAACAGGCAGACTAGGAGGGTGCCCATGACTGTTAACTATTTTACTAACATAGTTTGTGGACCACCAGGATCTCCAGACCAAGTAGCGCTGTAACTTCTTCCCAAGACCATTCTAAAGAAAAATAACATTAAAAAGTGTGTCAAAGCTACCTTAGATCACAAATGTAAGGTTCTGGGGAAGAGCTGTGGTTTGTGTGTGACGAAACCTAATTGCAGCCATAAGTGAAACAGGCTACTTATGAAGACCATCATTGAACCCTTTACTTGAAAACTGAATTTGTCAAATCACATCAACTTTATAGTTATAACTCCCAGAGAATTAACATACAACTGTTAGAACAATTTATGACAAACTTATTTATACAGCAAAATATCAAATCATAAAAGACACAAAAACAATAAACAAATCAGTTACTTAAAAATAGTTAAAAAGTGGGAAATAAAGTTGTCTGCCAGAATATAATTTCAGAACCTACACTAGGAAGTCAATATATGTACAAAACTTATTGTTCAAGCACATGCCCAGTCAATATCTATAAATAAATTAAAATAGGTAATATATCTAACAGGAAAGTTTGATTTAATTAAAGCTCTCTCAAACCTTGAATTCTTCTGCTAATGTTTCCATCTTTTTAAATCTTTCTTCACCAAGAATAGGTCTAACAGAACGCAAATACTGAAAAATGAAATAATTTTAGTATTGTGACATTGAGTTTCTTTTATGATCAGAAATTAATTCAAAAATGAGAAAATTAACATATAACTTACTCTCTCTGTGGTGGCATTGAGATCAGGAACAGGCAAAGATGGCAAAGACTTCTCATAACTGTACAAAGTTGGGTTTTTACCACCAAGGAGTTTTACTAATCCCTGAAGTCACAAGAGGAAAGAATGAGAGTAAAGGATGATAAATTTTGAAAATAATATTCACCACAAAGACTAAACATGTCAACTAAATGAAACATACCAGCCAGCACTTAGTTTTTAATGACAGCTTCCTACAACAAAAGAATACAATTGTTTTTATGAGTAATTCATTTATTAAGTTTTTTAAAATCTTGAGTTTTCTATCATGAAATCAAAGTCAAGTAATCTTACCCTCTTGGTTCATACAGAAATGCTCTATAACGCAACAGCTGGCGCAAGGTGAACTGCTGAATGTGACCTAACAGCATCCACAGTATTGTTGCACACACCAACACTGCCACTGCTATTACTGTTTTGGGATCTAAATTGTGACTCCTGTGTTTAAAAAAAAAATGAATGATAAACAATAGTTTTTCCCTAATATTTCATACTCTGGAAATTATCTGATACCAAATAAAACAACTCCATGAAATCTGAGCATTAAAAGTTTAAAAAGATTAAAAGTATAAAAAATACAGGCTGGACTGATTCCAAATGGTGCCCTTAATTGGGTCTTTTGTGTGACAAATTTAAACATGCTTTTCTTTTGGACAAATGACTTTTGTTTTCAACCCTGTAACCCCTAGGAGTAGCTAGCATTTAATTTCTCCACACAAATCACTCCTGAATCAAACATTAAGATCACAAGAAGAAAACAAATGATCACCAACTTCACAAGCTCTTGATTGTTAAACAAATTCTCTTTGTCAGCACCTTGGGAAATGTTTACAGAACAGTATGGAGAATATGCATTCTTATAGTGCCAAAGGTTAATTAAACTTGTTTTAGTATACACTGCAGACAACATCAATGACTCTTCTTAACATTCAGATCTTTCAATTAGATGTAGAAAAAAATATGAAAGGAAAATTTACAAAAAAAATCCCATTAAAATTCAGATTACTTCATCTCATCTTCTTCAAATTCAAAAGAAATTGGCATGACTGATGTAAATACAATTATTACACTGTACATATTTAGGAACGGAAGAGAGAAAAATTAAGGAAATTAAGCATAAATAACAGTAAACATTCATAAAAGAGAAGCACCATTTCCAAAAAGATAGTTAAGATCCAGTTTTAATTAATTTATAGAATTATTTACATGATAAGATCTAGCTTAGGAAAGAGAGTAAAGCTAAAAAGAAGTATTAACAAAACAAAGTGATATGTTTTTTCAACATATGCCTTTCATAATTATATGAGAAATTAATAATCCACGAGTAGAGGTGTCACAGACATTGCCAAAATAGCACAAAGACTTATATACATTATATATATGTAAACTGAGTTGGTGTCCCAGCACGAAAATCATTATCAATGCAAAGTTGATAATGTCATACAATATGAAACAAAAATAAATTTAAAACTTCAAGCAAACAACTTTCATATGTATTCTGCACAAGTTGAACCCTCAAAATTCAATAATCATCAAAAAAAAACAAAAACAAGAAAGCCAGATTACAGTTTCACTACGTGGTCAGCAGAGGAAATTCAAATTAGTTGTCATTACTTTAAGGCCCACCCCCAATATCCGGCTCAAATTGAGGCAAAATAATACAACACAAAATATCTGCTGCCTTATCCTTGAACATGTATCAAACTCTTTTGATAGGCAGTGCTTCCAAATACAGACCTGGTTAGTGAGTAAATAATTTAAATTTTTGGATTTATTTATGTCCCAACCCTAAGCAAAATCCTTCATCTCAATTCAAAATATCTTTTTCTGCTGATATCTTTACCTAAAATCAAGCCATTGCAGTCAAAACAAAGACTCATAAAACATGACTAAGGAAACTCATAGCAGAAGACAAATTAAGCGGCCTACGTCCTTTCCAAACCGCATGGGTATCGTTGTTACAGGTATGGCTTTTCGCTAATCAACTTAACAAAAGAAACAAAACATAACGAATGTAATTATGCATACAGAGTTATCAGAAAAAGAATAAGTTTCTTCCCTGGTTCTTTCTCTTTTCGCTTATCAACTTAACAAAAGAAACAAAACATAACGAAAGTAATTATGCATACAGAGTTAGCAGAAAAAGGGTAAGTTTCTTCTCTGGTTTAATTCGATCCAGTTAACGAGATGATCATCAGTTCCTATGATACTGGCCAGTTACAAAATCGAGATTTCCCTCTTGTCTCTTCAGCAGAGATTGAAAAAGAGCCCAACTTTAAGAACATGGTTCCTACTTCAAAACTTCCCGACGAACCTTCCTAGTAACCATTATTATTAGCTTTATTATAATATTAGGATCACACCCATTTGCCACATCCTCATCTGTCGCTCTTTTTTTACGAAGAGCAATACATGGGGTCTTATTGACCCAACAAACTTCAAGATTCGGTGATTAATGGGCAAAGTTCTGTTCACATGTTGAAATACATTCTCGATTATTATTAGCTTCATTTTCACACCTGTCTCGCATTGAATGATAGTAACGTAAACATACATTTTAATGAAGCTGCTCTTTCTTAAGGAAATATAAAGGATTCAAAATTAACTATCTGATGAAAATAAAACTAGTCGCGATTCACATTTTAAATCGTGTCAGATGATTATTGCCAAATTAAGCTCAGTTTATCTGTAAAAAAAATTAATAGCAAAACCTTAATCAGTAAAAAGAGCGAGAACATTTACTAATGGGAGGTAAATAGCACCAACTTAAGCAGTATCAAATATTATTACGAAGTTCATAACGGCTTATGGGCTAAGAAAAAAAGTTCTTCCAATCTTCGACGAAGCGGGCAAAGTCCAATTAGTAAATGCCTCTACCTACCAAGGCAATCCACGTTCCAACTTTCCCAATACTCCCAGAGTTGTTTCATGCTCTGAATACCGAGCAGCACCCAAGGCAGCAACAAGAAGGATCCAAGATGCTGGGGTTGCAGGGAACGATCGCTTTAAAATCGCCTTCTTTGCAACCTTAACCCGCCGTTTGGCAGATTTCACCATAGCTCGACCGACAGATTTAAGCCCGTTTTTGTCGAAGTTGACGATAATTCCATCCTCGGTCACTTGGAATTGAAATGCTACCCCAAGTCTAGCTTCAGCCATATTGATCCTGTTGAAGTTCCAAGGATTATTTACCCTATCACCTCAGCAGAGATTGTAAACACTATTATGCGCAAAACGGTTTTCGCGTTCTTTGGCTACAGAACTTTACACGCCGACACACACACCTCCTTAGCGGGCGAATAAGTAAACAGTGAGAAGTTCAAAGTCTACGTAGCCAACCCAGCCTCGTTCCCGCGTTGCTGCTTCTATGCTAATCTTTGTCGATGCAATCTCGGTTTTTTCACTCGCTTTTATTTGTGTTAAAAACATGAAATGATTACTTAGGAGTCATTTTTATTTATATAATCATTAAAACCAAACTTCTCAATTGGAGGATCAGTACTGGAACGTGGAAAAATCCTCTTCAGGAAATTTGAAAGTTTCTTGTTTTTATATTTCTGGGAAACCTGATTCCGTGTTCGATATTTTTTCCGGACTTTGCACAGGAATTGGTCAATAAATTGACCCGTTATGACTCCTTCCGTGCCACGACATAGATGCTTTGCTTTCGTATGTCATATTTGCGGCACCAGGTGTGGGAACACACCAATGTATGAGCCGGTAACATATGAAGGTCAGCGTGTCTTATTCTATTGCGCATGTAACGAAAGGAATCAACTTTTTGAATCGAAAGGGTAAATCCACAAGGTTGTGCCCAAAATTCTGCCTCAAAAACCTTAAGCTGGAGTTAATGTTGTCAGGATACAGTTAACACAGGTGACTAAATATGCATTTAAGTTGCAAAACGTACTGTTTTAAAATAACTGCACCAATGTATAGAATGGTTTCCGGAAGTGTTTCTAATGTCATTTTATCTTGTTTGGCATGGAACAAACAAGCCTGTTCGCGTGATGACATCTGATATTTTAATATCTATCTGTTCATTGTTTACATTAATTAATGTTCTTGGTGCGTACCCTATAAAAATAAGGTATGAATACGTGAAGAGCAATGAGGCGCAAATTCGAGCGCTGTTCTTGTAAACGGACATTTTCTCTAAGTTATGAAAAGGAAGCTTCATAACGTAGTGCCACCCTTTTTAGTGATCGCACCAAAAATTGTTGGGTTTACACTAACATTCTGAGGACAGTGTACAGGATGATAGAATTTGATGTATGATTGTTCACAACTTACTGCTACTTGTTTTGAAAAGACTGTTGAGGCTAAATTGTATCTCAAGTTAAGTTTAACATCCCCTCATGAACAGTTTTATAATAATAAGGTATAAAACAGGTATAGTAGAAAACATTGAGCTTCATTTGCTTGTCCTATTGAAGTACGTTGGGACACAGGCAGTCCAAGCTCCAGCTTTGGATGATCATCTTGCACAATAACAGTCATAGTGGAATTATAAGAGTTTGTATGGGAATATTTACAACCGTTCTAAGGAATAAAAAAATACATCAAATTCTCAAAGAAAATACCTCACCTTACTTCCACAGCATATTGCTTGTTATCTGACCTCTTACTTTAATGAAAAGAACGCATTTTAGCAAGTGTCCATTTCGAGGTTTTCAATGTACATAAGAAAAGCCCAAGGCTGAACACTCCATTTCCAAACACCCAATCTGAGAAGCAAAAAATTCCAGTGTAAAGTGACCAGGTGGCCACAAATCCAATGCAGAATCCAATCACATTCACTGTAGTTTCATTTCAATTCACTACAAACTCAATCTTCCCCATGCAACTGACGCTAAGCCACAGTTAGCTTAAAAAATTTCCAGTTTAGAGGTTTCTAACAGCCTGCATCCACATCAACCTTGACACACGACCGTTGAAAACCAGCTAGGTAACCTTGCCTCCTTTTTAAACTGAGCCTCGCTGGGGACCACACTGTAACACAGCATAAAGAAATTGTCTTAGCACCATGGGTGCCAAGTTACAGTGGGGTCCCTGGCGAGGAGAGGGTATTAAAACATGAATTTCCATGGGCCTGTATTATATATTTGCTTCAATTTCTTTTGTGTACTTTGTTTAAAGGTTGTGATATATATATATATATATTTTTTTTTTTCATTTCAAGCTGGGAAATGATGTAAAACTTTTTGTGTGTGGGTATAAAACAGTGATAGTCATCCCACCTGCCCTGTCTCCCTTGTTAGCCTGATTGAAAGTGATAGCTTTGTGACGGAACATAATGATTGCACTATAATATAAAGACTGCACCCAACAAATGGTTCTTAATGTTAATCTCTCTTTTTAGGTCTTGGCCATCCTGTACTGGTTTTTAAGATTTGTTCTTCTTTTCTAATGGCACACCATCGCCCTTTGGGTGATCCACTTTCTGGAATAAGCCAGTGAGTATAGTGTGTTATTAATGAAAGCAACTCTATGTGTATTTGCAATTGATTTCATTTTGTTTTAAAAACTATGAAACTTGATTTCTGTATCCAATAAGTCTGGTGTAGACTGGTACTTGCAAGTCATAATTCCCTATGAAAGGTCTTAATGACAAGACACAGTGTGTTCCCCTTTTCCAAACCAATCAGAGTCATTTTTTTGCAGTTATTATTACTTGCACTCAAACCAGTTCAAATTTAAGAAACTCTGATATACAAACAAGTCAATCACTCGCTCACTACCATTCAGTTGTAAACACTGGTAATTAGTCATCTAGAACTTGCTCCAGCCTGCCTCCATCACCCTGGAATAATATCCGTACACAAATGATTGCCATGCTTGCTATGACTTGTGAGAACTTCTTTGACGATGAAATTTTCATCAGAAGTTTAAAAGCATTGGATCGAATGACCGTACGACCATACGACCGCACAAGATGCTACTTTTAGCATGCATGGTCAACTGTACCATAGGCACACCAATGCCACGGCTTTATTCAGTAGTCCAGTGGTCAGTGTACTGGGCTTGGAGTCGGGCGACCCGGGTTCTAGTTGAGACATGCAAGAAAAAAAATGCGAGCTCCGCTTTTAGGCTTGGCTAAATCTATATATTATATACTTACATTGTATGATATTTGCTACAATGAGATGTATTGTTTTAATACTGGTTAGTGTGATGTTTCTTAATATTATTTTTTCCATATTTTTAAATCAGGTATCCATTTCCTCCAAGGAAAGGTCAACAGGATCTCTCCCCAGGTAAAAAAAGTCTTGTTGTAGTAATTATAATTTCGAAATGTGCATTGTTTGTGTGTTGTCCTTTTATGCTTCATCTGTCAATGAATGGTAGTTTTATACTTTTTTGCATTTTGATTTTTAAAAATGACAGAAAACATTACTTACATTACTTTAGGATATTGGTCACAAGTTAAAATAAAATTGGCAATTTATATTTGTCCTTGTTCAAAAGTTAACATAATGATAATATATTTGGAATAAATGAAAATATAACTTCAAGCCTGTATTCATCAAACGAGGCTTTAAACTATCTGAAGTCATGTAGAAATTATCACCTTAATGTAAAGTTTTTGTAAAACTCTGGAAAAGGCTGCCTTATATTTATCACCAAAAGGAAGATCTAGTAAATTTAAAAAACCCATCAACGAGGAACTTTCAAAGTCCATTGGACATCAAAAATTGTGGTCCACAATAGAACTTGTTTGAATAACTGAGCCATTGGGACCTAAATTCATTCTAAGCAATAGCATTTGTGCAGATGGTTTCTTGTACTATCATTATTAGTGTCCAAGAGCTGAAGAGGCGTGTCATTATCATAACAATCTATAGAGCAAGTACAGCAGTTCAAATTGCTGATGGGAATTGTACATAATAATGGTAAATTAACAAAATCTTGAGTAAATGCTACTGATGGTAAATTAACAAAAGCTTGAGTAAATACTACTGATGGGCTTGGTTAAAAATTAAAGTTTTCTGTACAGCATACATACTAAGATTACTTTTTAAGCAGGTACTCCACATGTAAATCAATGGTATACAAGAAAGTGATGATAATAATAACAAAAGTTTTGTGCTGTTTTAATTCTCAATGTGCTTACTGTACATTTCAGCTATAAAACTGGTTGTCAATACAAAATAATTAAAACACAATTAAGTGAAAACATATAAAATAATTCTCATAGTTGTTCCCACTGATTTTTCCAAATCTATACTATATTATCATGGACACAGGAATAAATGTTTCTCCTTTTAGATGAAGCATCTTAGCAGTGTTGTTCTAAGCACTATTCACATTAATTAGGGTAACTGCCTTAGCAACTGAGGCCTGGTTATATAAATAAAAGTTGACATAGGCCTCAGATTCAGACTATCATTAGATCTTGAGATTTCTTTGTAGGTGGGACTAGGGTTAACAAACTTGTTTCTATTTCATTGCTAACTGATGCTGTTCACATAAATAAAGTCATGTTAATGGAACACTTTGCTCATGTGATGATGGTTAGATGTACTTTGTTTTGTCAAACAACAATTGAATGTTGTCTGCTTATCAGGTCTTCAGAGTTCTGTACACAGTCAACCCAACTGTGTTTTTAGAAACCAAGTCTTGGTGTGTTAATATAAGGCCTTGTGCTTTTCTAAACCTTAGGTGGTAGGAAAAACATGCCAGCTATTGGCTCCCTGAGGAAAAAGTTGCCTGTTTTTAATGATGATGGGGAAGATGATTATGGATCAGGTGGAATGTACTTCAATCCTTCAATGTTTCCTCCACACAGACCAGAGAAGGAGGTTAAAGTTCATACTGTTTATAGCTTGTGAGATTTTCTAGGCATGAGTATTATTGCATTATCCATGCCTGTTTGACTAACTAACTTACAGCATAGCCCTGAGTAATATTTGACTTTTCACTGTTCTTGAATTAAGCTATGTATAGGAGTGACTTTGAAGGAAAGATTAAACTGAGGGTGGACATTTAAGTAATCTACATTAATTTTTAGTTATGTGTAAACTCTATTTTTGAAAGGGTCTTGTCTCCTTTTCATTTCTTGTGTAACATTATGTGTGTGTTGATATCAACCAATCATGACAGAATGTTTCTTTTGCAGCCTCATCTTGGGGGTCTTTATGGAACGCCTTCTGGTATGCAATCACCTGGACCCCACCAATCTAATTTTTATGGTTCAGGGCTCCCAAGCTCAGGTATAAACTTTTAAGTTCATCTATCTTTTCACAAATAACTTTTTCTTTACTAAAAGGAATGAATCCAATCACAAGTGTCCAGTTTCACTGCTTTTCATTTGGGGAAAACATTTGTTCAGAACTACGGTTAGGTAGCAGTTATGATCTGTTGAACAGTTATTTGCAGCCCTGGCTATGGTCAGGTTGTCAGAACATTTTTTTGAGCTAACAGAAACTGCTTGTTACTTCTAACATTGGTATTTAGAAAATTAATTAAGTTTTTATTTATGTAAGTGGGAAATCCCACATGATATCATTCACTTGGTAAGATAAGTTCTAATAAGCACAAATTGATGAGGTTTGCATCAGAAAGCAGGTGAACACTTAGTTGACCAACAAGAGTAACTTATTAAAGGTGAATGAACTAGTGAAGAGATGCAAAACTCACAAGGCTGAATCTTCAGTGATACACCTTAGAGTTAAGAAACTTTGCTTGGTGAAGAACTGAATGTTTGAAGCAACCAAAAGGCGGTTCATCTTTGTGAACTGCCTCAAGTTTACTGATATGTGGTCCACATTTTTTTTTTTTTTCATGCTGAGTTTATTTTTATTGTTGGCAACTTTTGCATTTCCTGTTTGTTTTGTGGTTTACATGATATATTGTTGTCATTTGCTAGGACTTCCTCCAAATGTCAATTCCATGCAGGTTCCACCAAGTGCTCCAAGAGGAATGTCATCTGCTCAGGTATTTATGAAATTGATCTTCATGTAGAAGTTAAGCCTCTTGTGAAGCCATTGGTTAATCTTGGCAAGCAAATCGTTCTCTACCTCAGCAAGAACAAGTTGGATGATGAGACCAAATAACACATCAATGATATTACTCTATACTGCCATAATTCACTACCAACCAGAATTGGATTTCTTTTTTGCCTCAATAAATAAGTTCTAGAGGTTACAAAAAGGATTTGTAACCTGTGCACCAGTATATTATTCCTAATTAGTACACTTTGATACTTCACTTATTTAGTTTGGTAGAAGCTTGTCACATCCTGGACCCACCCACTCCACAACATCACTCAGTGGAAGTGTAACCACTCCAGGTGTTCCCAGCATTCCATCCAGTCTTCACAACATGGTTGGGTCACAGGGAGGGAATATGTCATCACAGTCAGCAAGGTAAACATTGTAGAATTAGCAAAATGTGCATTAACACTCTATAACAGATGTGGAGGTTGTACTGTTGAGTTTTTGTAGCTATTTCAGTCAAACATCAAAGGGTCTCCAAGTTTTTATCTCATATTCACTCTACATTGTCATTATTATTGTGACAGTCATTGACAAAAGGTCAATATTATTTCTGTGGTCCAATCATGTTTTAGTAATCTTTCTGCACCCCCCTTCCCTTGTAAAAGAGACAAAAATTCTACTCATGTGTTATTTTGTAGAGCTTTTGCCTTCTTAAAGGTTAAATTAATATGTTATGACTAAAAGATAAAAACAAAAAAATGAATAACTAAATAAACGAATGAATGAATAATGAGGTATAAATCAGCAAAGAGCAAATTATTATTAGTTGCAACAACTCAAACAGAGGAACTCCAAATTCTGGGCTAGGTACCTTAAGGTGAGTTCCTTGGTGGCTCTTGCACAAGCTCATAATATGTAATAAAGGCTAAATGAAGGTACAGGCCCAACCTTAGAAATAGGACTTTTAATTACTGGTTTTAGCTCTTATCCTGGATTTTTACAAACAATCAATAAATCATGTTTTCCCATAACCCTTGTTCATTTGATCTTAATTGCCTGTTTGCAGTAGAGGGATCCTGTCTATGGGTCCTCGAGGAGTGATGGGGCAAATGCCACCTGGTCCTGGTCACTTGGGCAACCAGGGTGGGCTTAATAATTTGCCAAAGACAAGTAGAACAATCTCCATACCATCATCATTATCAAGGTGAGTTGACTTTAGACCTGGTTAGGGAAATTTAAGACGAAGAAGAAAACATGATTGAATAGCAAGGGTGTTGTTTGTCAGTTGATCTGTTCCTGAGGAATTTCACAGTTTTATATAACATGTTCAGTACCAGGATTCATGCTGCTTGAGGAAAGTTAAATTTGTTTCTTGGGTCCTGCAAAAGTTTTTCAAAGTGCTCATTTTTGAGCAACTCAATATTGGGTTGGTACACTGTAGTTCAACAAGCTGAATTTGGCTTCAGATGTGATAAAAGAATAGAGGACATTTACTCCTTTTATTGGGGTTTTTGCTGTAAAATACAAAGGAGCAAGCTCAAGAATTTTTCTATCCTTTAAAACCCATTAAAAATATACTAATTTTTTTTTCATTCATTTTTTTCCTCTGGAGTTTTTGGGGTGAATGTCAGAAAACCAGTTCAAGTTAAATAATGTTTTCAGCCAAGTAGAAAAAGATAAATATTGCAAGGAACCAATGGGAACCCTGAAGAAATACTTGTAAGCTGGCAGTAAAGTGGGAAAATATGACAGACCATATTACATTTTCAAGTAGTTTTAAATTTGTTTGGCTGGAGAGGCTCCTCAACTTTCTAGAAAAAATTGCAATGTACATTGAGGGAAAGCAGTGTAATAGTGGATTACTTTCATTGCTCAATTGAAATTGCTTGGTTTTAGTAATGTATTGACTGATATCCATCCTGTTCCCTTATTTATACCCTTCATGACCTATAGCAGCTCCTCAAGAAGTTCACCAGTACTAGCAATTGGAATGAATGCACCACAGACACCTCAACAAACACATCAACAGAGAGGCTTTAACCTTGGGGGGTATGTGGTGACAAAACTTTATTCACAGTTGTAGCAGTTTAAAGTTAAAAGAAAAAAGAAAATGCACAGTGGCTCTTTAAAATAACTTTCAAAGGGTCTTTTTACCATCCTACCTGTCTTCACAAGATGAAGCTTGGTCAGAATTCTTATTGATGATTTTCTCATACCTCTGTATTCCAAGTTTTTGTAAAAGCATGACCCATCATTTCATACCTCTTAGTAAGACATTCACCTCTCTGAACTTTAGTCAACCTGTGATGAGACAAATCTTTTTGCATGCTAAATTCTTTTGGGTTGTGCATTCCCAATTATAGAACACCTACTTTCTTATGTTTTTGTGATTGGATAATTCTTTACATACATGTATTGTTGATAAATAAGATTTTGTGGTTCATTAAAAGATAAGATCAGCTTCAGGGTACTTTTAGTAAAATGCTAAGGTCAGGGGCTTCTTACAGCTTGAAGTCAGCCACTCTGGCAACCACCTACATGTGTAAGTGAATTTGTGAGATCGACATTTCTTGTAATCTATAATTTAGAAATAGATAGTGTTTGCCTCCCTCTATATAAAATCCATCACTTATGCCTTTCCACTAATTGATGTTGTGTTCATTAATAGTATCAGTAGTGGTGCTAGCAGCTCTGTTTCTGGTCCCATGTCCAGTTTTGGTCTCACAAGAAGCCAATCAACTAGTGGAGTGACACAGGTACTGTATGTATATGAGTGCATCTATTGAGGATATGTCAATCAAAAGACAGCAAGCTGTTTGAGAAATTTAACAAAATAAAGGGGTGTCTCCTGTGATGGACAAGCATTCCACCATAGGAAGGTAAGCTGACCTGAGCACATGCCCCTAGTCACTTGATGCTCCAGGAACTGGAGATGGGTGGTAGCAGTTATGGGCCACTTGACCTCCAAGACTTTCCTTCAACCCTTTGGATTTTTAAAATTTTTCTGGTCCCAAGTCAATTTTAAATTGATGTAGATCCAGTTTGTTGTAGTTGAATAGTTTAACTTGATTGTTCTAGTATTGGAATGCATGTAATATACTTGTATCTTAGGAAAGTAACAATTACCTATTCCTCGTAAAAAGATATTGAAAAAAAGGCTTGCAATTTTTGCAGTACGTGTAGATTGAGAATATTTTAAGAGAATATTTTATGGTATTTTAGAAAGTGTATACTCTCTCATAGTGAAAAAGCATGTGGCCATGAGCTCAGATTCAGTTGTAAAGGGATATTAATAAATATTCCAGGTCAGTTATTTAAGCTGTACAAGTGTAATATCTGTGTAATCTTTTTTTTCTTCTCTTCCTCTTGCAGGGTATGGGTGGTTCTGGACTTCCTCTTTTTTCAGGGGCATTTCAACCTCCTGGTAAGATTTTCTTATTATTATCATAATTGGGAAAGTATTTTCTGTTAGTATCTACCTTTTTTTAACTCCAACGGGCTTAATTTCAGAATACTTAAAATCAGGTACTCTGGTTTTATCAACTGAGTTGATGATGTAATTTGGCTGCCATAGATAGTTTCTAAAACTGACATTTTGAGCATTAGCCCTTTGTCAGAGTGAATTATCTTGCAATACCCCACCAACACAGTACCACGGTTTCTAAGTAGAAACTTGACACTTTTATTTGAATATGTAATCAACTTTACTCAAGGGAAACATGGTAACTCCTGGGAATAGTCATTACCAGACCTCTATGTATTCATTTAAGCCGGACCATCTTTCTCGTACTCAAAATCACATTTACACTGTACATGCTGGAGATTGTACATTACAGGATTATCTTCAGCAAAAACTATTGGAGGAAACCTCTCCCTAATAGGTACATTTGCAAGGATTTAGAGGGAATACAACCCCTCTTTTATGATAGTTTTTACTTGTCTTTCCAACTGAATGAAGACTGAAATCTTTCCTTCTTCCCTTTCTCTTGCATCATAGGTGCACCCGATTCACCAAAATCTCTTCGGCACATATTCTCAGGAGCTGGTCAAGGTAAATCTTGTAAAACAACTTTGTAGGTTTTTTAAAAATTAGGTTTTTGTTTGTTTGTTTGTTTGATTGTTTTTTTTCTGTCACGTAATTCTAATAGTGACCGCTAGCTATTTTGTCAAAAATACTGCACTGTGGATCAAACTTTCGAGGATGAAGCTTTGTTTGGGGTCATTGGTAATTGTTCTGTCATTTTGGACGAGATACTTTGCTTTCACTTTGTGTCACTGCACAAGAGGAATTCTCTAAAGAAAACTGTTACTTGTGCAAGAGAGAACACTTGTCTCACGTGTTAGTTACATCATCCACAGGACTCGCTGACGCGACACCAGGTGGTTCGGGTGGGTTAGACCTGTCAGAGTTCCCGGCACTAGCAAACAGAAGCCGATTGGAGAGTCTCAGCCGTGTGGAGGGTGTGCCACGTTTGGATAGTATAGGGGGTGTTAGTGCACCTCCTAGCAGCTTACCCAACAGGCCAAGTTACGGTGTAGTGTCTAAACCTGCTGAACCTCCACCGGATTTTTCAATTCATAATGAGGACTTTCCTGCTCTCCCTGGTTCAAATACCTTTAAGTCAGGTAATTTCTATCGGAGAGTGCATGTGATTGAGTGTTGTAAGAGGGAAAACAAAGTTAATGCAACAGATTATTAAAATGAGGGAACTATCATAAGCAGTCGTAGAGAACTCGATTTAAGTATTATTACGCTACCTGTAGTGCTGGAGAGCGCGAGGTATATACGTGGCAAGGTGCAATCTCTTTGAGTTTAGCTTGTGATTGGTTAAGAAAGTAGCGCGAGATTTTAAGAACTCAGATTTTAGAACTCAGACTCGAGACCCCAGGAGGGAGAGAAATAAGAGGCGCCTTTCTAACTAGAAAGGGTGATCGATTGTCGAAAAAAAATCTTCATTAGTTTTCCAACGTTATTACTACAATTCCTTTTAACCCTGAAGCCTCTAAGAGTGACTAGCATCTATTTTCTCCTCACAATATCACTCCTGAATCTAACATTAATGTCATGAGAATAAAGGAAATGATCACCGACCAAAGAAACTCTCGATTGTTCGACAAATTCTCCTTGTTAGCACCTTAGTAAATGTACAGAGAACAGTATGGAGAATATGAATACTGATGTTAGGGTGTAAAGGGTTAGAAAGGATTAAAATTTCTGTTTGTACACACAGAAAGCCAAACGGACAGTTCTGTTCCTCAGGATCCTTCTAAGCCATCAGTAAGTACACTGTAGACTCCTGGTTAAATGGCACGCTCTAGTGTTCGTGTGTTGATAAATTGTACAATTTCTATTGCAGGTTATCACCGCAAGCTCAAGCATTTTCCCTGGAACAGGTAGCGTTTTCTTAGTTACTGTTACTTTATTTCCATCAGGTTTTTATCCACAAGGTTCCTGATGAAAGCAGGGATGTCAGGGCTCCTTTTGACTGCAGGGATGCTTTTGGAGCTCCCTACATGGAATACCCCGAATAGTAGATGAACAGTTTTTCCTATATATTTTCAAACGAGAAGTAACTTGATTTGTCCTCGCTGATTTCCTAATCTTAGATCTTAGAGGCGGATCGTCGTATGAACAAGCGTTGAAAGATGTTGCAAAGGACGCCAGGTAATGACCTTCTTACTTCACGATCTAAGCGGCCTCGCCACTGTAGCCTATTCTAGTGTTCATAGAATGAAGTGGCGAGGAGTATTGCTACTCCTCCAGGATGTGACGAAGGTGACGGGTCTATTGCCGGTTACCCTTCAGCATCTCGTCACATTTCCCTTGTTATTTATTAATACCCATTTCCTCTCCAGGGCGGAGCAACAGTCCTGTGCAAGTTCGGGATATCGTCCAGTCAGGGCTCTAAGTCAAAGTCTACCTTGTAGGCCTGTTGTTTTCTCCCCCTCCCTCGTTTTCTTCAAACACTGAGGTGTTGGGCGCATGAAAGCTTTGATTTGCCTCGCTTCCCCTAATTTCAAAAAAGAGTTTCTTTGATCTCGAGACATACTTATCAGTTTCTTGTTAAAGATTTCACCAAACTATAGCCAGTTCTGAGGCTGCCTTATTCGCAAGTCAAGTTGCTCACGAATCCCATTCAGACCTGGAGGAAATTTCAAAATCTCGTTCGCTCACAACGCCTTCGAGATATCAGTATAACCTTAGTTTCCGTGACAGTAGAGGGGTACTGTAAAAGGCGGGTGTGGTATGGAGAGACTACGAGAATGTTTTATGCCTCTGAAAATATGTGCCTGAAACGAAATGTTTGACATTGAAAGCTAGAGTAGACAGGCTAATGTACAGTTTTTACTTTTCTGACGAAGATTCGCGACAGCAGAGGCAAAGGCGAATTCGACAAATCACAAGCAACCACCAAGAGGAATTCAGACATCTCCTTCAGGTAATTATCAAGTGGCGGTTTTATTTTCCTGTATTAGCATTTGGCAAAGGTTAATCCTTCTCCTAAAACATAATAGTCTAGGTTAGGTTTCTGATGGACTCCGCCTTGGTGTTGATTGGTCTTTGAGTTTACTTTAATTTGGGTTTAGGACGCTCAATCGAAAGACACCGCATGTATATGTTATTCTCACCACTCTACCTTTGTATTTCAGGTATGATCTCAAACATTCCAAAAGGAATGGTAACGGATCAATTTGGAATGATAGGATTGTTAACATTCATTAGAGCTGCAGAAACAGAACCAAATCTTGTGACGTTAGCGCTCGGGAGGTAAGTGCAACAGAGTCATGCGTTCGCTGCTACCCAGTTTCCGACTTCATAGCTTTTATCTTCTCGGAGTTTACTTGACAGTTGTGTTTTTTCTTATTCTTTAGTGACCTCACGACGTTAGGCCTTAACTTAAATTCACCAGAGTAAGTAGAAAATATTTTGGAGCATGTTTGATTTTAAATTTATGAAATAATTATTGTTATTAACCCCTTATCTCTTAGCGTAACTACTCCGCAGATAATATCTATGTATTATTCACCAAACTCTGATATGAAAATAGACAAATTTGTCAGCCATAGGGCACTATTTTTGTCAAATATCAATTTCTGCTTACCTTCTTACGACGAAAGGAACAATGACGAGCAGGAAGATTTTTTTAAATATTTTGTTAGCTAAAGGACGGAGTTTAAGGATACAATTTTTTTTCTTCGGTGGTTTGCGGCAATTTTGAAGAAAATTTTCTACCATTTATTTTGAGGGGCTATCTTTTGCGATATGTAGTCCGTGAAATTTACCAGTACACTACATCAAAGTGCCAAACAATCAAGTTAAATTCAATGTAGCCATTATTTCTAATGTACATATATATCAGTTTTTTCTTTTTTTTTGGGGGGGGGGGGGAGGGGGGTTGTTGGTCAAATTGACTGTACCTTTTATTCATTTTTTTTTCTTTGGGGGGGGGGAGTTGGGAGTAAAGGAGTGAAGAGTTAGGGTATCTTCCTTTCAATTATTTTAATGCTAAAACTATTTGTGAATAATTTACGTATTGACTACTACCTTTTTGTCGATGCAATTAAGGAGTCTTTATCATACGTTTGGTTCACCGTTTGCGGACAGTCCGTGTAGACCACATGAAATAGGTAAGGCCCTAAAGGAATGTATACTTTTGAAAATGCCAAAGGAAACTTTATTGATTTTAAATCCCTTTTGAATCCGTCCCGTTGCAAAGATTAGTACAGTAATTGTTGAAAGGATTTGCTGTAAAAACCGAAAGATGTCAAAGCTTAACGAACATGTGACAGTTTTTGTGACAGACCCTTTATTTTTAAGACAATGTCTACTTGCAGTCGCATGTTGAACTGTCAAGTTTAATATTTATGATCAGTAAGATCAGTTCTGGAGCAAAACTTTACTGTGTTTTCTCCATAGACTATCATGTGCCCTCGGAGTACCGGATAAACTCATTTATCAGGGACAAGGTATAGAACTGTGATGAATTGATGTTGTAGTGAAAAACTGCTGTTCAAACAGGCCTGTTTAGCTAACAAAGCGTTCCGTCCAACTTCGATCACCCTTATTACTTTAAAGTCTCAATATTGTCTTTGTTTTTCCTTATTTTTTTTTCTCTTTGTGAGGTCTACCAGCTTTTTGAGGTCTGTTCATATTTAATCTTTTTTAAATAGTAATATTTTTTTTCTTTTGTGTTTTTGCAGCTTGCACCCATTAAACTCAGTCGGTATACCGAGGATTTGCTCTTCTATCTCTATTACACGAATGGAGGAGATATTCTCCAACTTGCAGCCGCAGCTGAACTGTTAGTATAGACAATTTGTTTTTAACCTACTAGTTCTTTAGGATGATTCCTTTTTAACTGGTGTGCTGAGTGTGAGGTTCCCCCAACGCAATCCCTATTTGTGGACAGAGGAGACTTCGTTGTCAGAAACGATACCTTTTTAACTCCTGCAATTGAAACTTAACCTTTTCTTCTTATTTGTAAAGTCAAGACACGGCTTCTATCGGCCCTCTTCTACTGCTAACCGAGCGCAACTTGATCATTCGCGTTTTACTGTGTTTCTGGCCGGTGACTTGTACCAAATTTAAGTTCTGATTGGTTCCGTGCTCTACGTCCCTTTTATCTGATTGGTTTACGTAATGAGTTTGGTTTTGGTTTTCAAGCCCTCGGCTCAAAAGTGCACAGGTGCTCACGTGTGTAACGCGTCATCTTAATGCTTATTGGTTATCCTCTTTAGGTATGCACGTGATTGGCGTTACCACAAAGACGAAAGACTATGGTTGACACGTGCTCCTGGTGTTGATCCTCAAGTAAAAACGAATTCATACGAACGAGGAACATACTACTTCTTTGACTGTAGTACGTGGAGGAAGGTTGCGAAGGAATTCCATTTGGAATACGACAAGCTAGACGACAAACCTACACTGCAGTCTGTAACAGCACAATGACATCTTTAGCCTAGCTACGTATTTGACTTTGAGAGCAAGAACTTTCTTTGTGAAAATGATTTATCTTGTACACTGTCTCTGAAATAATATTTTGGTCGTGTTTAATACTTGTAAAAAGCTATTCGAGATTTGTGATATACCAGATATCATTAAAGAGACTTTTGAGCAGTTTTAGGTGGCTGTTTCTTCTGTTGTTCCTCGCTTTAACCCTGTAACCAATTGGAGTGACCAAAAAGGCATCATCGATACATTTTAGAGAAGACGAAATTAACAAGAAAGAAAAAAATCAACCGGAGGATTTTGTTTGAGTTGGCACTAAATTCTAAGACCACTGAAATCAAAAGAAATGTTTGGAAGAAATTGCCGGCAATTGAAAATTGGGTCTTGGGAGTTAAAAGGTTAAAGGAGTTTCCTAATGATACTTAAAGTCATTTCTACGATTTGAAGGAAACCTTGACCTTGAAATTCCGTCACAAAGCATCCTTCACGGTCACTCGACGTAAGCTGTCATTAGACATCTTTCACCGTTTTTGTTTTGTTTTGTTTTTCACCTTTTACCATCACAAGGCATCGATCTCTGTCACCGTCTATCGACCTTTAATGATCCCTGGCAAAATTGAATGATTTCTAATGATCGAGAACGATGCTCGGTGAAGGTGGATGATGTCTTATGATAATAAATGATATCTTATGAACGTGAATGATGCTTATCGAAGGAGAATGGTGAGTGACGTCTTTAACCGGTTTGACGATGTCTTGTGAAGGTGGATGACAACATAAAACAAATAGATGTCCAGTGACGGAAAATGATATCTTATGAGGGTAAAGGAAACATATGACTGTGATGCCTGCTTAAACTGATTTCTTGTTGATGTTGTCTACTGTGTCCAATGACCAGGAATTATGCCTGCGGACTTGTACCCATCAATCGGGCCCGAATCACTGAAATTTAGATAACTACCGTGTAATTGATTACAATGAGCGATGAAAAGACCTTAAGCAGTCTCACATATTTAAAGACGGATTAATTTGTGGAACATTGTTTGCTCGAAGTACTCAAGGACTTCGTAAAAGCATAATAAACAAAGGATACATTGTGACTACCACATGGAGCCTTGAACTGCCAGGAAAGTAGCCACGTGACCCATCATTATTGTACGAAAATGGCGCAGGACGGTGGACACATGGTGAACATGATTTCCGGTAATGTGGAGCTACGATGCAACGTCTCGTGGATGAAGAAAGCTTGAGCTGTTAACCAGCGGATAGTGTTGAACTGAAATTGGAATCTCACAGCGATGAACGTGGTTGTGAAAAGGGTAAGCTATGTTTATATTTTTACTTTGGGCTGCTAACCAGAGCTTGAGAGACATCTTTTGTCCGTGTGTAAATATCTAGCATTTTCATTCATCTTGTCACGTATCTCCAGATTAGCATCTCTGTGCATTTCTTACCTTCCTGATCCTTTATCGTCAGGAGTTTCGGACAACTTACTCGCTTTGGTAAAGTGACTTTTAAAAATACTCTCTGGGTGTTAAAACGTTGAAGGTGAATTATGTACGATTGAGACTTTGGATTAGAAAGTGTTATCTTGGACTTGAAGAGAAATACTCCATTGTCTAGAAGCTGGTCATAATGGAGCGTGCAGCTGCATAATTTGGCAGGTGTTCTATATTCTTCAAGGCTCACCTTGCACACCAGAATAATAACCTTGAAATCATAGTTCTTTGCTGTAAATTAACTCAGCAGGAATGTAAAGCACAAGCAAGAAGGCTCTGAAATCACGAGGTCTTGTCAAATCTAGTTATGCTTTACACCACTGAACGATCCTAAAATAATATCGTTCTGGATTTAATTGTGGGCTTTTCTAACAAGGTTATAATTTTACCTGGATCATAAGCTGTATGGAATTTTTTCCCTTTCTTGTTTAATTTCCAATGCAGGAAAAGGACTGTAGTTGGCTGGGGCAATCAATTGATAGAACCTGTGAATGGTGTTCTTCACCTGATTTTATGAAAAGCGACCTCCCAGGATATATTGATAAAACACTGGATGATTGGCCAGCAGATTTACTATTAGATCTCTGCTACTGCTTTGACTGTGTACAGGAGTATCACAGGCTACAGGAAGAGTTGACTGAACAGAGGCAAAAAAAGGTACTGTTACTGTGTTATCCTTTTATCACAAGGATAGCTGTCAGACTGTGTACTTATTGACTCAGTGGGAGGACTGAACATGAAAATATTTAGCTCAACCTCATGACATATGCACAGACTAAGCGAAGGGAGTTCAGTATGTCATTTATGAGAAACAAATATTTTCCCCTCTGGCTGGAACAAACTCAGTCAATAAGCATTTTATCACATTACCACTAAGTGTTAAAAATATAAAAAAACCGTTTCTAACTAAATAGGATGTGTATGATAGGAACATGGAATTATTTAATGAAATCATATGATTTAATTATTTTATAATATCAAAGCATTGAATTACTATAGGAGACTAGCCGTATGATCTCACAGCATTTTTCCATTGCGTAATATTCTCAGAAAAACAGGAAATCAATCATGGTAAGGCTGTTAGACAAATCCATGGAAAAAACTCATGAGGATATAAATTTTTTATTCTTAATGTCATGGTCATTGTAAATACTATTACTAAATAAGTAAATACTAATCTTGATTTTAAAGTCTGAGTAAGCAAGTTATTTGTATCGAATTTTTCGTTTGTTATGTCAGTCATTTGACCAAGGGTCACAGCCTCAGCATTGCATTCTGTTCTTTTCAAGATAATAATCTTTTTGTCTTTTGCATCCCAACAATCATTGTTTGAAATCATCTGTTAATTTGTGAAATCTTGTTTTGCAAAAAATTTGATTCGAAGCATAGTAAATGGTCACTGGCATATGAACATTCTTAATCCAATGATGATTAAAATTAATATCACCTTGAAAGGATTCACTACCATCCAAAATTCTGTTCATGATAGTGTCAACCTTTTTTTTTTGCTTGATCCATCTGGTGGCTACATTGGATCTCCATTTTAACTTTTGAGAATATGAGAATATGGGAGAGATTTATTGTTCAATGTGTGACAAGCAACTTCAAGAACATACTGTAAAAAATGAACAATGTTGTGAAAATATGAAACTTGAAAAAACAACAAAGAAATTGTATGTGTTAGTAGTGGATTGATTCAAGGATATAAATATGTGAAAGAGTACATAAATTAAAATGAAAATAAATTTACAATTATGAGAAAATCAATTATCATTGAAAGTATCACATTAATAATACAATCTTCAATAAATGTAAAAGGTGATAAAAATGATAAAAATAAGATATTAGATATTTTTTAAAAGATTGAGAGTGTGCTACATCATTGTAATGGTGATTGCAAACAGACGATCAATATTTGTTTTATTTTAACACAAATATTCAAAATGATGAAATTACAATTTTAAAATATACCAATATATTCAAAAAGAATGTTAGCATTTTATAACCAATATTGGTGTAAAACTCAAACACTCATCAGTGATGACATCAAAACAATTATTTGGAGACAAAATTTAATTTTTGTGAATACTCCTTATCCCTTTTGTTAAGTAAAGGACACGTATATCGATGATGATATCATCAAGAACCCTCAACTGAGTCAAATTATTTTGATCATCACATGATTTGCCTCTCATAGAGGACTGCAAGTGAACCAGTACTTTTTCATATGATGTGTTAGCAAAATTCTTTATTTTACTATAAGTCTTTAGCAGCACACCTACTCCAGATATAGTCTCTAATTCAATTGGGTTGAGTGTCACAGCACCTGCAATTATGCCAGATACAACAAGACATGCTAATGATAAATTACATTATAAATTCAATTGTTTAAAATGTTTTTATTTTCTCCTGTCTAAAATAATAGCAGGAATTTCTAATGATAAAATCAGTATGAGGATTTGATTTCATCCACCCACTCCTAAGATCGATATGGCTTCAAGTCTACCAAGAACCCTCCTCCACTCAATGAGTTAAAGAAATTTTCAGATGACATGCTAAAGATTTTACAATCAACAAAATTCAAACAAGTAAACAACCCTTTCCTCAACAAACTCAAAGACGACACCAAACACATAAAAAAGGAAACCAAGCTACTCATTGTCACTGACAAAACAATGAACTTTTACAAACTAGAACCATCAACATACAACAATCTACTAGAACTAAATATCACACTGTCCCACAAAAAAGCACAACCTTATACCACATGAGCCATCCATTCAGAAAACAAAAACATCACAAAGAAACTGGGCATTGGTGACAGGATGGACACCACAGTACAATGACAAAATTTGTAAGTCCTGTGTATAACTGATGCCAGATTTATTCTTCAAAACCATACCAATTGTGAGATAATTGGGAGTCACATTATTGTATTTATGAAGATGAATTATACTTCAGCTTTGATCACTAAACATATTAGTTGATGTTCTCAAAACTGTCTCAACCCTACTAGTAGCAGATATTTGGACTGTTGAATGGTCGATTGATGCTGAAGGAAAATATTATTAAAAAACGACAGTATATTCACTAGTTGCAAAAGGGTACATATTCAGACCTACACAACTGCCATAAAACCCTTTACTTGCATCAAGATGAAGCTTCATCTCATATGTCTCTTTTTTATTTGGTGAAAATCTTTAAATCTTTGTAGTTTGGACACCTGATACATCATCTTTGTCACTAAATTCAGAACTTGGGTTATCCATGAGATATTGAAACACATTAATATCGTCTTGATATGGAATGATTTAATCTGTTATCGAAGTACTCTGTAGGTTTGTATTGCTGTCAGACATCATCTAATTGACATAAGTGTTAGCAGCATAAGTGCTTTCATGTGCATGTGCCTCTTTAAGAGTTATGATACTTCTTGTATTCATATTGAGATTGCCAGACATTATTTTTGACCTATCCATTCTCAAAAATATGTTTGTTTTTGTATCAATATACCATTTGTTTGAAGCGTCTGTTTAATTGACTGGGTCAGCTGGATTATAAATATTGTTTCCCTTCATGTCAAGGCTGTTGGACAAATTATCATTTAATATTATATGAGATTTTTTTAGATCCAATATACCCACAATCTTCATAAACAGTGTTATACACCATCAATTCCAATGCATGGGAACCTAACTTTGCCATCCCCTGTTTTTCTGAGAATGTCACGCAATGGAAAAATGCAGTGAGATCATATGGCTAGTCTCCTGTAGTATTCTAACACTTTGATATTATAAAATGATACCATCAAATGATTCCATGATACAATTTTATCAAATGATTCTATTTAATAATTCCATCAAATGATTTCATCAAATAATTCCATCCCATGGAAAGTAGTATAGAGAGCTGGGGTTTGTACCAGATCATGATCTGGTACTGCTAACTTCTATACTACTTATGTTTGGGCTTGCAAGTTAGAAATGTCAGTTTGGTTTCTGGTGATGGTTATGAGACTATTTGACTATTATCATAGGTTTTCCAGCATGACCAGAATTAGGTTTTTCACTCTCTGGCACAATGAAACATTTCTTTGTCACAAGGAATAATTTTGTTCCCTGATAGGTTTTGCAGCACTTGGATGTTGATAGATTGAAGCTGACAATCAGTACTGCCCTAGAAGATGCAGAACGTAGGGAAGGATTTTTTCCACATATGCAGGTTTGTTTGACTAACATACAAATTGAATATGGGGTTGGAATTTTCTAAGTTAGTCCTTCACTGGCAGTGTACCCCTATTCAAACAGTAACCTGTAAAGCCTACTGCCTGTTGTACCTCATATTATCGCCTAAAATTGCTTCAAATTTTTGAAAATTCATGAGCTTAAAGGACCGCTCTACCAGTTTGAAAATTTCTTTTAACATAAGGATGACCACTGATGAATTGATGCATCAGAGAAGGGTGTATGAATCAATGCACAAAAAATTCAAGGAAAAAGCAAATGAATAAACAAAGGTATGAACAAATGCATTCTTGAATTGATGCATGTGTGAAGACAAAAATCAGGGATTTAAAGGCCATGTGATAAAGGTTTATGGAAATTTGTGTAGTTATTGTGGCTTAATTACTCTGCAATATAACTCAATGACACAATTCTAAACAAAGACAACTTTTCTTTTCAGTGGCCCTGTCATCAATGTTAATAACCTGTTTTAAACTTTTCCAGGATGTCCCAATGAAGTTACAAGTTCCCCTTCTGGAAATGTTAAGGTTCCCATATTTCTTACATAATGAGACACTAGCATTATGGTTTAAAAGAGGACTTATTGCTCTGAATGTGTGTGGATGTCCACTCAAGTTGGAGGAAAAGCTTCCTGGAGCATATCTTCTGCTTGTTCATCCTGATCCAGAGGTATGAAGAATGATTTAATATTATCCAGTAATACAGTGTATTGTTAAATTAAATGTATTGTAATATTAGAAGTATTGTAATATAGTGTTTATATTGAAAAACAGTGTATTGTTAAATAATCACTGTATTGCAAAATATTTACAATGATAGCTGAACTTTGCACTGTTGAATTACTTCATTCAAGACTGCACAACTATACCTAACAACTGCATTGCCAATTGGAGGTTGGGTGCCTGAAACATCCAAGAGCTTCCACTATTGGCAGCCAGCTCCTACATGGAGACTTCTCCCATAGCTGGCAAATCCTGGCAACCCAGCCATGAGCCCCCACATAGGAAAGGAAAACAGGCAGCCGTCACACTTAATAAACAGTGGAAAGAGGTAAGGAATGGGTGGGGAAAACTGCCTGGAGGAAGAGCTGCCAATACTGACAATGCTGCAAGTAAATGCTCAAAGTACACATAAGAATGCCTCAAACAAAGAGCACATGGAATTCTGACACATGCTTCTACAAAAACTGCTGACTACTAGAGAACACTGACGCTCTTTGTTGTTTACTCTGTCAAATTAACTGCATTTAACTGCATTTAACAACTGCATTGTTAACTGGAGGTTGGGTGCCTGAAACTTCCAGCAGCTTCTACTATTGGCAGCCAGCTCCTAGGTGGAGACTTCTCCCGTGACCGGCAAATCCTGGCAACTCAGCCATGACCTCTGAGCTGAGCTCAATCAGCTTGGAGAAATAGGGCTCATGGCAACAGCAGGCCATGGCCTCAAGAAAAACTGCCCAAATTTGACAGCACCCGCTGAGTGGTGGAAGTGAGAGATTCTGACCATCATACCTGCTATGTAATCTGTTTTGCTACTGAGAGGATGCTACCACAGGTGTGCACACATACAATAAATATGCCTCACTTGACCAGCGTCCCATGGTCTTTATGAGGTGGTCGGAAGTGCCCTGCTGAGCAGTTGTAGTTGCAACTCCAATTCTAAAGCTCTGGCCAGAGAACTTTCTGAGAATGCCTGCTACCTATAGTGTAGATTGTAAGAATGAAGATAGACAGACCCCCGAAAGAGGACAGCCATCTTGATAAATAAATGGGAGACCTTTACCTGGTCCTCGAAGGTGAAGGTAGTTTGATAAAGCCAACACAGGGCAGAGTGATGTGGAGCCACACCCAAGGAAAATGAAACAGCCCTGCCAGAAAGGATTAGTCTTTGCGCATTTAATGAACACCTTGAAACTTTGAAGATTTGTCAAGGAATCTACTTGCAGATCTGCTATTGTCAGGTGCACAGCTGAGTCAAAAGGACCATTCATTGTAAACTCACCGGCTCTGAGAAACCTAAAGAAGCCAAAGCAACAAGACTCCCACAGCATGACATTGTCAGAAGTGGAGAAGTCCAAGGAATTGTGCACAATGGCCTAAAGGTCTGCAGTCACAGGCTGACCTGATGTCGTTTAATCCCTCTTAGGAGCTACTGTAGCAGAAGACAGTCAGTGAGTGGGTCAGAACAAACAGCAGACAGATAATCTTTAATATAGGAGTGATTAAGATGATCTGCAAGGCGTGCACAGAAGCGTATTAATGTTTGTTCACTGGCAGGTAGACTGGCATTTTGCTGTCAAGTCACAGGAAGCTGGAGCAGGAGTGACAGTGGTACTGGTGTAGCTACAGTTGCTGCGTGTGGAGCTAGGTGATGGAAACACTGAATCTTCTATGCAATAGAAGGGAAGACGAATGGGGCAGAGGGTAATCCAAAGGGAGGAGCCAGATTGCTGAAATAATTGCCTTGCCACTTCATTCCAAGCAAATAACAATCATCAGAATGGAGAGGGACATTGGGGTACATACTTTCCACATCAAACTTTGCCATAAGTGCTCCTTCACCATAAGCCATGATCCCGCTGATGACATCATCTACTTTCATGTACTGCAAAGAGAAAGGCTCTTCAGGAATGCTGTCATTGAAGCTATGCCTCAATGGCTGGATAAATCCAAGATAAGCCGCCACTTTCCAGGTTGGTATTTCTTTGGGATCACTCCAAAGAGACTGACATGAAGGCTTGGAATTGGAGAAATAGAGTAGGGGCTACAGTTACACCACCTATCTAAAGTTCTGTGAGGAGATACTGGTCAATCACAGAAGGTGTGAAGTGATGCTGACCTCAATGATACCACCAAAGGATCAGTTTCCTGTCGATTTGAAGCACGAGACCGAAGCACATGTATTCGTGGAGTGGCTTTGCATGGCCGCTAAAATGTGTGGTAATGACTTGCCTAACACTCAGGAAAAGGCTGGACTGAGATCCTTGGTGGAGAGCACAAAAGAAGGAGGGTTGACTGCAGGAGCGGAGGCAACCAAGGTTTCTGTTAAGGAAGGAGGAGGATCCACAGAGGACAGGACTGAAGAAATTAATTCTGGTGATTCCAGCATGGTAGTGGCACTGTTATTTGTCGAACGCCTGGAAAGCTGATCCATATGAACGAAAGCAGTTAACCACCAGGAAAACAAATGAAAGATAATAGTGCTTAAGCCTTTCAAGATGAAAACGAATGAGGAAAATGAAAACTGCCTGGAGGAAGAGCTGACACTCCTCACAACACTGCAAATACATGCTCAAAGTACTCACAAGAACACCTCAAATGAAGAGCACGTGGAATTCTGATGCATGTGCAAATGCAAAAACTACTGAATACTAGATACCGCAGATGCTCTTTGTTGTTAACTCTGTTAAATTGCTTTTAACTGCATTATAACTTAAGACTGTTTCTCTTAACTTAAACTCCTGTCAGTATGAGTGACTAAGACATAATTTCCCCATACAATAACAGTACAATATCAAGCAGACAAGTGCCAAGATGTAAAGAAAAATATCAATTGGGGGACTATTAGTTGATTCAATATCAAGTTGCAGAAGTAACATCATGAGAATTGTATTGTAGATACTAAGGAGAATTGCTAATGAGATCTTGGGAGTTTAAGGGTTAATTGAGGTGGCCAGGAGGTGAAGAGATGTTTTGTTTGTTATTGATCTGAATGTTATTCCTTAAAATTTATACAGGAGTAAAATTGAATTGATAAGCATCTTCCACAATGATAAAAAAATGGTATACAATAATACCACAGTACCTAATAATTCAACAGAGATTTTATGCAGAAACCTGTGAAGGCAAATTAAAATAAATTGTGCTCAACCTTTTGCACCAAACCTCAAACTTTGAAAAAAATTCATCAAGTTTATTACTTTTTCGGAATCTGGAGGTCACAGGTTCAAGTCCTTTACTCTACCATCCAGTTTGATTTACTTTGAGTGTTGCAGAATTTGATATAATTTCCTTTTTGGACCTTATGTATAGTTACTGTAACTAATTTGTCTTCTACCTTAATGATTCCAAATTTTAAAAGGTTACATTCTGCGTGGATTATTCTTTGTGTGTTATAAATAGTTATGAATAACACAGAAGTGCTATCACCACTTAAATGAGGTTAGATAACTATTTTTTTTAATTACATATATCTTTATATCAGGTGCGGGGTTGGGCAGTTATAAGTGTGAGAGGACAAGGAATGATAAATCCAGACGAATATGATCTCTTGAAAGAGGTTATCAAGTGGATGATTGATGTCGTGGAGTTTAATCTGTTTGAACTTTCTGAAATTGTAATACCGAAGGACGAAAATACTACTGGCCTGCCTCTTAAATTTCTCCCACCACACTTGTATGTTCCACTTACTATAAAAGAGTACTGGATGGGACTGTTTGTGCTACTGATGCGAATGGATGTGGCCACAGTGCAGTCATGCTTTATGAGTTACACTGGTCACATAGGGATTCTGAATGCAATTGTGCAGCCAATGAGAAATCAAGGTACTTAGGGCCTACTGTTAACCTGTTACAAAATGAGTAGATAAGTTTTGTGTGTAATGATACATTTAAGAGTTAATCTTATTAGTAGAATTACAGTTACAAGTGAACATAAATTATTCCCATATGAGTATTATACCTTAAAGTACAAAGTATGACGATATTGTAAATGCCAGATGAAGCAACAAAAAATTATATTTTACTTTTTATCTGCCCTTCTTTTCGTGCTAATCAAGGTACAGCTCATTTTAAAGGTTATCATAGACTAAATGATAAGCCACCTTCAGCTAAAGAAAGTCTGATTTTTTTAGATTTTGTGACACAAATAGTAGTTCACTCTGAGGATTAAGCTCTTGGAAAGTTTTTGGTGGAGATAGCTGCAAAGACTTAGTCCCCTCTCGGTGTCTGGGGTACCTCCATTTCATTTCTGCCCTTATGCTTCTCCCTTTTCATCACAATGTGACTTTAAGACTATTATTCTTGAGTCAGGTGCTAGACTTCGACGTAAGCATTTTATTTTATATAGATTTGGGCAATTTTAACTCAGATTGTTAACTGCTTATTATCCTCAGAGGTGGAAGCATTTTGGCCAATGCTACAGTGCTTTGTTGTCTTGCAAGAGAGACTTGAAGAGAGAATCTGGCAGATTTCTGTGTTCACATATAAGCCTGAAGAACTCTTTGAGATTATAACGGAAAACTGTTCCTTTAAAGAGGCTATTTTGCAGTGGCAAACCCAAGATGGTGGAGTGAAATTCAAGCCAAAAGATGTCAAGCAGTCAAATAGAGCCAGGTCTTTGAGTGATGCAAAATCTTCCAGTGGATTTTACAACACGGCATTGGCATGGTTTCAACCTTTTGTGCTTTCTCTTCTGGACTTTGATGATGGTCAGCTCTATGTCTCACTTGTAATTAGATATCTTCACAATGTTGCAGGTAAGAATAAAGAATAAATACAGGAGAAACAACACAGCTCTAATCCTTTACACTGTATCAGTAGCATTTATATTCTCCCCACTGTTCTCTTTACATATCCTGTGGTCTTGACAAGGAGAATTTGCTTGACAATCAGGAGCTTCTTAAACCAGTGATTATTTCCTTTACAGGTATCCTCGTCACCTTTTATATTTGAATTAAGCTTAGTGCTGTAAGGAGAAATTAGAGGCCAATCGCTTCTAGAGGGTAAAGGGTTAAAGAAGTTTAAAATGTGCAATTCTATTGAGTCTAATTGTGGGATAATTATGATGTAGCTTTGAAATTGTGTTTGGGAAATTTCGAATACAAAAATACTTTGTGTTCCATGAGAGCTTCCTTTGCAAGTAGTTTTTAGATCAATTGAAAGACGGAAGTTTACGGCAGGGTTATGATACATTTGTTCCAAGAAATTTTAACTGATTTATCTGAGAAATTGTTGATACTTACTTTACAATCTTTGTGGAAAGAAGTTAGTTTAGGCTTGAAAACTTTTTGTAACCTCTGATGGATAAGGGGCTCACCTGGGTAGGATAACGATATCGATGTTCTCCCTTATTCCAAGCATGACAGGTAAAATAACTTTTCAAAACACAAGAGCAACACTTTTACTTGAATTTTTAAGAATTCCAAGTGATTTTAGGTAGTTATAAGTGGTGCCACAGGCGGCTAATTTTACCAGTTATTATCTGGAAAGGAGAACACTGAATGAAAATCAGTCGTGCAACACTTTTGAACGGTGCACCATGGAATATTCCTTTGTATATACACCTAGGCAAGAAATTCCAAGTTACAACTGAGATATTATTGCACTGTGATTGTACATGTATACCTTAACATAGAATATACATTGACTAACACAGTCAATATGACATAAAAACGGACTTTGAATGAATGAGAACTGGCATTAGTTCTCTGTTGACTATGAGCTTGACAACATAATCCAAATTCGGTTTAAGGTAACCCTATCAGTCCCAAGATCTCAATAGTAGTTCTTCTTACTTTCTGCCATACAACTCTTATATTGTTGGTTAAGAGAACTTGGTATTGGATCAAGAAATAATCCCCTAGTTTATATTTTACTGTTTTCTCATCACTTTTCTGCTTGAAATTGTATTGATTCAACAAATCATCTATGCATTCATTAATTAAATTCATTGCAGATGAGTGTGTGACGCAAAGTACTTTCAAGTCGGATGTTCAGTCTACTTTGTTAGGCATAATTCATGAATTGGTCAAGAGACAGATGTCGGTGCTCCTGGCTCCTACAGCTGGCCTTTGGGCAAAAGACATGGTAGATTTTGTTTTAACTGAAACAGGAGACAAGAAGGTGAAATTTACGTTTACCATATTTCCCAGAGATCCTTACTTTAAGGAAATATTTCCATCAGTGACTGGTATTGTGTTACAAGCATGATGTAAATACAGAGGCTTTCCCAGTAATTATCTTGTCAAAGCAAAGGCAAAGGGATGAGTCATAGCTTTTTCTTTCACTGATTTCTCAAAGTGTTATTGGTTGAAGGTTGATTCTTATTTTCAATAGCAATTTTGCTTGTGTTAGATAAGTTTAGTTTGCGAGACATTTTTGATACACATCCACTGAATGTAAGCCCTGGAACTGAAATGCGGGGTTTGGGAGTAGAAAAAATCGCACTGCAACCTCTAATGTTCTCTTTGTAAAGAGTGGCAATGTTTGGGTGAAGTGTCTTGTCTAAGAACATAACACTGGTCAAAGCCTTGACTTGAATCCCAGACATTTGTGTTCCACGTCATTTTTTAATGTACACATTTGTTTGTAGAAAGTTGATGTTACCCGAAAACTACTTCAACTTCTGCTTAAGGCTAGTCATCGAGTGGGATCAAAACATGCCCTCAAGTTCTGGGAATTGTTTGCATTGCCAGGACCCAAGGAGCTGTCTGCAGAGGAAAAGCAGCAGATAATTTCACTCATTGAGGTACTGGTTTTGCCTTGACAATCAAACTTGTTCTTGCCAGTCTCTGAGTGCCTTCCATTAATTGGAGCTGACTGACCTGAGTAGTCAATTCAAACATTGGAGGGCCTCTTTACAGTAATGTTTTTTTTTTCAATCTTTCAAAATAATGGATGAAATGTAGTAGTGGACCGGTTTGGCACGCCAATTACGCACTCTAAAATGTCTTTACTCGGTATGATTTATTTAGAAAAAGTTATGCTAATTTGTCTACCTTCAGAGTTCCCTCATTTCCTAAGGTAGTGGATTTGATATTTATACGATTATTATCAGTTTGGTTAAATTTATTTGGATGATGATTAGTTTTCAGTACATACAGACTGTATTGCTTACTATAGGCGATTATGTGCATGCTCTGATTGGTCGATAATTGTGTCATCTCTTGCTAAAGTCACTCTCAATCAAGGTGGTTATAGAAGGGATTATTCGCTAGTTTTCACTTTGGGAAATAACTGGTAATTAATCTCAAACTCCTTTTAAAAAAATGTACAGTGATAAGTCCTGTGACAGCTTATTCTAGTTTGCACACTTAGTTGAGATTAATTAACTGATGTGTTGTGCACATACTTATAATTCAAAACATTCCTCTAACTGTAATATATTATCAACAAAGTTTCAGCTCAGGAAAGTGACACCTCCATTCAAGAGGCACAAATACTCGGAATAATGTTCGTAATACCTTTGTACACCTGTATCTTTTACCCTCATTAAAGGGAAACATCTCTTCAGGGAACATTATTTTTAGTGTAGTAGGTTTCCCCAGAACGGAGGTTCCCCAGTTTGCACTAATTGCAGTTTATCTCTTAATCCTTTACACCCTGATATCAGAATCTATATTCTCCATACTCTTCTCTATACTTATCCTTTGGTACTGACTTGGAGAATTCATGTAGCAATCAAATCTTCTTGGGTTGGCGATCATTTTCTTTATTCTCGTGATCTTAATGAATGATTCAGCAGTATTTCTGTAAGGAAGAAAAAGATGCTGGTCACTCCTAGGGGCTAAAGGGTTATCGTGTTGATTCAGCGTTGCTGAGATGGGATTTGTTAGTAGAAAAAGTATGTGGAAGTGTATGGCTTAATTTGCATAGTTAAGAAGTATTTATGTCTTGCACTCGTTGCGAGGCCTGTGTATTGATATTAGTTTTGATTTAAAGGCCAGATTATCTGAAATTTCGATTGTTTCATTTGGTCCTTAGGCTCAACCTTCCTTAAAAGTTCCAACCCCTGGATTCCTCAATAAATCTTTGTCTACTGCAAATTCCATGGATAGCGCAGATATCAAATCATGTCGTAAAGCTAGCCTCCCCATGCAGGGTGTTATCCAAATAAAGAAAGAAAAAGCTCAACAGTCACACGAGCAGTTTGATTCTAATGGATTAACGGAAAGAAAAAGCGGCGACGAGGAAAGTTTTCGATCAAGAGTGAGGCCCTGTCCTAGTTCAATGTTGAGCAGTTCTGAAGATGAACAAGGCCTTATCCGTATAGAGAAAGAAAAATCTTGTCAGTCACACGAACAGATTAATTCTAACAGGTTAACAAAAACAAGAAGGAATAACTTGAAAAGCAAGATAAGTTTCCGAGCAAGAGCGAAGCCTGGTCCTAGTTCGCGTGTGAGCAGTTCTGAAGACGAAGAAGAAGAGGAAGAGATTGCTAGCAGGGATTTAATGAAAAGGGGCAAAAAGCCTCGATGTCATTTACGGAATATTAAAGTGTAAGGGAACTTCCCTGTAAATTACCTCATTAAATTTGTCGTTTTTACTTTAGCTCGAGGGCTAGGTCATTGCAACTACTGTTTGTACAAGCAAACGCGGTTACGATGTCTTGTGCTTTGACGGGACACCCCTTATCAGTGTTTTGAAAAAAATGATTCTGAAATGTATTGTTTGCTCTTCCTTCATACCATTGCCAAAACTTCCCAAAACAATTCATAATCAGTTGTTTTGGTTGTTAAAAAAAACAGAGTACTTTCAATTGATTTTGTACATCCTGAACCAAAATAATCTTAACGACCAGTTGGGACCAAGGAAAACGAAAAAGGGTATGAGAACTCAAAGTTAATACAGCAGACTGCCAGAAGCACGGGAAAATGCAAATGACTCAGTCGCGATTGTCTTTAGATTGGTTTAGAAAATGGCACGAGTTTGACATAAGCAAAGCAAAGCAAAACTAGTAAATTACTTCATTTTCAACAGTCCATTGCAAGTTGGTTTCAAATATCACAAAAATGTGTCATGAGAAAGTGAAAACAAACAGACAAACATTTGATGCGTTGTGGGTCGTTGGCCGTTACTATTGCTCATGAAAGATGTACTATTGTTTTCCAGGTCTAAAATGTCTCTAGAGTTGGGTTTTGAACTTATGACAGCCAAAGTTCCTCTAGTAGACTGCGGAGCGTCCTTGGGCCCTGTAAAAGCTGAAAAAAGCGTCCAGCACACGGCTCTTCAAACAACTGTAAAGCATCGAAGAAATAGAGCCAGGAAATCAGCTGGCAGGATAAAGAAAGTTTCTCAGACTCCCATCCTTATGAATTCTGGTACGTTGGTACATCCATAGTTTTCAAGAGTTTATACTTCTTTTTTTTAAAAAAACATTGAGCAAAAGTGTTTTTCATTAGTGAAATTTATACCCTTATTCCGGAGCATGTGTCTGACCAATTAGCTTCCCCTTTGAATTTTTGACTATGAATATATGAAAATCATGTATGTGAACTATGGATAAAGACGTGGACCACACTTGAGTACGGGAATGAAAAAAAAGGAAAAAATTGAAAGTGAACCAGAATGTTGAGCCAGGCCAGAGTTGAGCTACCCTTACAACATATAGATTGTACCCTCAGAGTAAAATTCATATTTCAATTGCTGGCGTTATAACCATTGTTTTTGTCCCTTGCGGGGCTTGTTTTAAGGAGGGTCTCCTATATTTCACTCAGAGAAATTCCAGTTGAATTTGGTGTAGGCTGTACAGTTTTACAAGATTATTCTTCTCGTCAGTACTTTAGACGCGATTTGATTTGCTTGCTTAATCAAGGTGCGTGGAAAGAAGACGCAATTGTTCTGTCGGATGACGAAGAATCCTCACCAGATACATGCAATCAAACAAAGCCCGTTTCCTCGAGACAAGAGCATCTTACATTTTTAGACGATTACTTGAACTGCGAGAGCCTTCAAGACGACGATATTGCTCTCAATAAACTCATGGATGAAGTAGATCCATCGCCAAATTCAGGAACGACTCGGTCGAAAAATTTGTCAACAAAGGAAGCTGTTGATAGTGATAGCAAGATGAGTAGTTCCGACGAAGAGCTCCTTCGTTCGGTTTTCGAAAGTGATGACAAAGGCCGTAAAGTTAAGGTGAAAAGTGAAGACAGAGAGATGGATGGTGAAGGTGCCTCCTGTCGGAAGACCGTCGCAGGCGACAACATTGATAAAATGAAGAGGAAAAACACAACCGAAAGGGATGTTTTTCTTCTCAAAGTGTAAGAAAGTCAGAGTCACGAATTCCAACAAATTATACCAGTATAACAATAAAAACGGAATCCGCTGATTCAAACGATGACTTGAATGATGAGCCCCTCGCAGCACATCATCCTTTTGCTGGTGTGATGGTCAAAACTGAAGTGAACCGCTTTTCGGATGATGAAGCCATAAATGTGGAGGCTGCAAGCCCAGTAGTACGTGACATTGACTGTAGTCTTGTTAAGAAAGAGCAGCCAGAAAACGTTCATAACACCTCTTCATTTGACCATGCAACTGACGCTGAAATTGGAAGAAGTGATTTTATCTTGGCTGGTTGTATAGATTCGGAGCAAAACGCCCAACCAGTTCTTTCTATAGTCAAACCTGAACCTTTGGAACAAGGGGAAGAAAAGACACTTTCTCTCTCTGACATTAGCAAACAGCTTCAGAATGATACTCGTTTCGACGATGATATGAATTTTTGGGGTCACTGCTGCAATTACAGTGAACTTTTGCTGAATTCTCAAGATAATGCCCTCGCAAGCATAGAAGAAGATCTTGTTGACGTATACGGCACGCAAACCACAAATCAGACGGAAGATGACCTTTCGTTGTCAGATGAAGATGCTAATGTTGGGGATATCCCGTTGGACGAACCTGTGCAAAATCCAGACTTAAATGATAACTTTCTGCCAGATGAAGAAGTCAAAAGTGTAAAACCTAAGAAACATGTAACATTTGCACCTGACATACGTTCGTCTGATGCGGTCACAAACTCTTCTGGTGGAATTGCAAGCTTGAGTAAGCTAGCGTCTCCTCAGGCGGCCATAACAAAGCCGACTAGAGTTCTTTCAGAGGATGACTTTTTCCGCGAGATTCTAACCTGGAGGGTGGATCACTTTTTTGAGTCATTGAGAAATGGTAGATCCACCACTTTGCCGCGAAATTATGTTGCAGATCGTGTACCGGAAAGCTTCAACTCTATGGACGAATATTACAAAATATTCAAGCCCTTGCTATTCATGGAAATTTGGCAACAGGTACTAGAGTAAAAGCATATTATAGATTCTATCTAGCCGTTTAGATTTAAAGGACGGGCAGAATGGTAAACGGCGGGTAGTTATGAAAAGTAATCTGCTCCCGTCCCAGGAAAAATGCAACTTGTTTATTAATATTTCTCGTTATCAACTGCTTTTTTGATTTTCCTGCTCTTTGGCACGCCGTAGATATTGCATTTCGTAAAATAGTGCGGGCAGTACTTTGGGAACTCTACTAAACTTACTTTTTAAATATTCGAATGCTAGTGTTTTCGTAACTAAAGGCCTGTCGTTTGTTATAGCAAACTCAAGATACAATTGGTTGTCTGATTCATTTTCTTGTTAGCTCTACACGTAACGATGATCGGTTTGTGACGTTTACCTCGATCAAACTACTTGTAATAACTCTCAATTTTTCATCTTAGGCTCTAGGTTCCTGGGGTGGTAAGGAAGTGAACAGGAAGTGTGTTACCATGAATGTTCTCGATGGAAGTAACGCCAATAGTTTCTGGATCATTCCTTGCCGTGGTGTTATTAACGAACAGCAACAAAAAGGGGCTTTGTTCCCGATGGAAAGTGATTTGGTTCTTGTTACGCGCTCTGCAGCTGATGGAAGAGGTGAATAAGATACGTCTGATGTGGTGAAATTTTCTCCTTGGCTCCAATTTTGATTTATCACCAGGATTTGATATGAAAGATGGGATATTTTTTAGCTCGATCATGCAATGGCCTTGCTCACTTCACTGATACCTAGTGAAGGCTGCAGGGAAAAGGAACGAATGCGGCTCAATTTTAATAGGAAGATTTACTAACATAATGGGTCTATAATGGTGATATATGGTGTATGATATAGTCTTTAATGGCAGTGGGCCTTGCTTACCATAGAGTCTCTGTGGCTCAGTGACAGAGCATCTTAGCGCGGAATGCGAAGGTCTGAGGTTCGATTCTTCGTGAGGACTGATAATTTTTTCTTTGTCCCACGTTCGTGACAAGATGAAAAAAATACCATTCTCTATTTATTCGCCCACAATGTAATGAACTACCATACTCAAAAGCAAAAACTAAAACCGGGGAAAACGTTGAACCACATCACACTCAAATGAAGTGTGTTTCAATTTTCGCGATTATCATAAAAAATTGCCAACGGTTCCTCCAACCAACTGTGGTAACGACTGATGGGATTACTATAGTGTGTTTGTATTTAATAGCACATGAGAATTTTTTTGGAAATGCACCTAGAGTTTTTGTTTCGTTTTTTTTTTTTGTTATGTTTTTTTTGTGTGTGATTGTTCTTTTTCATTTGTTTGTTTGTTTGTTGTCAAAAGGAAGCTAACGATGAAAGTATCATGAAAGGTCGCCAATAGAGCTACCTTAAAATTGATAATTTGAGAAAGGCTGAATAAAGTTATCTTAGAATCATTAATGATTTTGTTAGAAGGGAGCAGAAAATGAAATTCCAGTGGCAGTTGACCATTAGAAGTACTTTAAAATGAAATTTGAGAAACGTGACATCGAGTCATCAAAAGTTCCACATACTCTTATAATGGCTGTATTTTACTTTATTATTATTATCATTATTTTGTTTTTCTTTGTTTTGTTTTTTTTAGATGGGAGTGATAATAACTCGGCAGTTTTCGGATTGGTGGAGAAGTCAGTTCTTCAAAGAGCTAAGCTGTCACGACGGGGTAGTCTGGGAATTAGTGGTGGAGAGGAAGGTATGGTTCCCTTCCCATAAAATGTTATCTTGAAATGATGTTTACTTTTCAACCTCAGTGATGTGTACGAGTCGGGAAGTTATTGTTTGAGGAGGTTAACAGACGAACTTTGTTTCCTTTGTACTTTTTTGTTTCTTGCCAACCAAATATTAGCTTGGCTTAAGAACAGTCGTGACCCCTTTACTTCCAGGCTTGAAACCAAGAGGATAGGTAATGGGAGGAAAGAAAAGTTTTCGTTCGGTATTATTCTTTATATTGACATGAAAGTCTCAGACCTGAAAAGGTAAGAAATGAAAAGGATACTGTGCGAAGAATTGATTTTTAGGTCTTGGAATTGTTAGAGTCCAGTGGAATCGAAGAAGTACCAATTAAAAACTCGGCATAGTTTTCTGTTAGGTTTATTTCACATTGTGTGACAAATTAATATTTGTTCTGTCAGGATGATTTGTCTAAGTCTGTGACTTTAAAAGTTTTTTACCTTGAAGCGTTTGTTCTGTAGAAGCTGTTGTGGCGACGTTTGATCTGAACTTGACCATTAAAACTGCGTCAAACTTCCGACCTGCAAGGAACTGTCGCCTTCAAGTACAGGTTGTGACGTCCCTGTTGACAGCACTGAGGCAGTGGTCTGCGTTAATGCAATTTAGCAAGAGCCTATTGGCCAACGACATTCTTAGACCGCGGAGAGCAATTTATTTCTGCTCCGATGATTATCGTACAATACCCCATGTCGCTCAGGTACTACAAGTAACGGGGAAGTAGCTAGCGTACTGGCGTCACCTTTTTCCTTGGTTTTACGCAGGGAAAGGACATCTGCGAAATTGTGTCCCTAGTCGTTTTCCAGTGTTCCCCTGTAGCCCCCTTAATTTTCCTAACCCTAAGTATAACGGCGTACATCGTACTACTTATTCCACAAAATGTGGAAATCTCGAAAACGCGTTCGACAGCATACGAAATATTTTCACATTGGGTTCATGATCGTTTTTACCAAGCCACGGGTGGGATACCGAAACACGAGTAATATCGCGGTGCGTGCAACGTGGTAAATAGGTTACGTTCGCGTGCAGGTGTGTGGTAACCACTCTTGGATGTTCATGCCAATTTTTCATCGCGCATCCTTACTGATATGTAGCACTCTTAACAAGTGTATGCCACGCTGTGTAATGAACGGTGATAGCCACTTTTCTAATTTGGTCTGAGAACATAGCAATTGGTTGCACGATCACCCTATTTTTCACTTTTTTGTTTGTTTTGGTTTTTTTTTCGGTGCCGGTAGATCACTTTCCTAATGAATTCTTCATGCTGGCAAGAAAAAGACAAACAAAGGTAGTTCAATTGCCACTGTGCAAAATTGCTAAACCATCTCCGCCATCTACATAGGAAAAAAATGGCAAGGATTGATATTATATTAATCGTGAAACATCTTAATGCTTACCTTGAATGAACTATTCATCTTTACAAGGAATACAACGAATCACAAGTAAGGGTCATCTCAACTGCGGCCAATGCTGTCCATAATCCCTATCCTATACCACGCATTTGTCTCGTTCAAGGCCCTCCGGGGACAGGAAAATCGTACACGATTGTGGGTCTTGTCAAGGAGATACTTAATGTAAGTTTTTTGCCTAACGTCTGGAGTTCCACGTCTATTCGTACCTACAACAACTTGTCATTACCTTATTGCTCTTTATGTGAAAACAGGCAAAAATGAAGTAAGACTCGACTTTTGAACTGTGTTTTACACGTTAAACGTTATGGTACCGAGCTGCGCCGCCCTAAATTTTGAACTTCTGTGAGCCACATGAGCTTTGTTTGTTTTTTTTTTTTTTCGTAGCGGGGTCAAGAATTTCCAGGACAGACCACAGCTACCTCATCAAATGGAAGTGTTCGAAACAAAGTGAGAATTCTCTTGTGTGCCCCATCTAATGCTGCCATTGACGAGTTGATTGGTCGGTTTGCAAAAGTTCAGATTCGACTTCAAAATCGTCACGATAAGGAGAAAAACAGGCGATGTAACCGTCAAGATGATGTCAAGAGAGGTTAGTGAAATGTGAAGGTTACTTCAGCTACAAAAGTAAGCTTTCTGATGCAAATCACTTGCCCTTTGTTTGTTTGTCTTGTCTCTTACCTTGCACATTTAATGCAGTTGATTACGATCGAGGTGCTTGCTTTCCAAGTTTTCGTGCAAAAGTTTTGGATGGTATCGATAGAATTGAGGAATGCGACTAATTTTACTCTTGGGTTCAAACCAGTTACCGTAGTAGCAATTGAATATGTTGACATTTGAAGGAAGACGCATAAAGAGGAGCATATGCAAGAAGAAGCCGGTTTGATCCGTGTATATATCTTAAGCGTCATTCTTTTATTGTGGCAGCCGTAGAGGTATTCAACATGATGTACTTTTCTGTACGACGCGACTTATTGAGGCATTTGAATATTATTTTCGTTTTCTCTTTTCAAGCAATCTCTAACAACTGTGGAGATTTGTGTCTGGTGCGAGTGGGCCGTAAATCATATATCCACCCGGGGGTTTTGAAGTTCTCATTAGACAGTATGACAAAGCTCGTGGTCGATCAGTCATCTTCCGAAACGGAGGACAGATTAAACAAAACCAAGGAAAGTCTGGCAGTCATTGACGATAGAGAGAAGAAATTGGAACGCAAGATAACGAAGTTAAAAAGTTCACCTCACACATCACACGAAGTACACAACTCAGCCTTGTGTTGTGTTTTTGTTTATTTGTTTGTTTTCGTTGGTTTGTTGTTGTACTTGTTGTTGTATTGTAGAAAAGGTGGAAAGCTAAAACCCAGTTTATATCACTATCAGCATTAATTGAGAACTGGTAGAAATCATAGAGAGGTATTTAAACTTCTAAACTTATTTCCTTTCTTTTTATTGATTTGCGAGCAGCAACTGGAGAAATTGGAAAAGGAAAAGTTAAATCTTATGGACGCAGTACGAACCCTGCAAAAGAAATTCCGGGAACAGAGGGCAGAGCAAGCTAACAAACGTAGAAAAGAATCAAGTATAAGAAAGGAGATCCTCTATCGTGCTGATATTATCTGTACAACTCTCAGTGGGGCTGGTAGCACCAGCTTAAAGCAGGACCTGGAAGGACGGTTAGAACTGATCTGCTTCAACGGTCACAAGATGACTTGTTAGTTTTTATATTTATATTTAATGTTTCTCCCCTTTTGCAGGCGTATCTATCCCCATTTCACCTGCGTTATTGTGGATGAGGTAAGATAACTCCAAGAGAGATACTTTATCTTACGTCTATGGGATAAGATTTCATTTTCAAATATTTCATGACCAAAATGGTGCTGAATATGACGTTGCTTTTTTTTAAGCTCTAGATAAAACATTTTGGTTTTGAAACTTAAATCTAGTCTTTCATGTACTCAGTTGGTATTTCTATGGTTGAGCGATTTTCGACTGAGTGCCGCACTATAAAAAATAAAAAAACGATGGAAATTATCTGTTACAACAGGAGATACTTTTAAAAGGAGGGGGTGAAAACTCGTGGCAACAATTAGATCGCGAAATTATTGCCATTACTGTGCCTCTTGAGTTCACAATATTGTGACCACTGTTATGATGAATATCGTTGTCGATTAGAGTACAGACCACGCTAAACTATTGTTGATTTGTTAAACCGAAGTTAAAACAGAACCAAAGCACTCTCGACTAACACTCAATTTAATCAATTCCTCTAAAAACATACAGTGAAGTGAGTGATGTAACTTTTTACAGGCCTGTCAGTCCAATGAACTGGATTTACTGATACCACTCTGCTTCCAGGCGTCTAAAGTGGTTCTTGTCGGCGATCCTGAGCAGTTGCCTTGCACTGTACTGTCTGGGGTATGTCAAAAAAAAGTTGACAAATCTTTACTACTTCCTTTCTTTTGTGCCTTCCTTAAACGGATTTGTTTAGCTTCAGTCAACGATCCCCTAGTTTTCCAGTCTTATTCTCCTTTATGGTTTTGCGATCCATCTTTTTTGGTCATACCAACAAACCGACTTTTGTTACGATTATTCCTGTTTTACATATTATTGGAGGCAACTCATTCGTGCTCTCAGTTAGTGATTGACCTCTGGCACATGTTAATTTTGTTTTTTCCTGATTTGTTTCTGGCGCTTCCGCCAAGCATAGCATATCCATAATTTGAATAAGAATGGGATGAGCTTCAATTTTAAAGAACGTTTTGAAGCCAGACGAAAACGTGATAACCTTTCCTTCTCCTAGTGATAACCTTATCTTCTCCTAACGTTCTTAGAGAGCAAAGGAGAAGTTATTTGCAAGATCCATGTTTGAAAGACTTTACAGATTCTTCAGATATCATAAAGAAGGTAAGTTCACCTATAGGCTTCCGTATCATCTTCCTCTATAACTTGTGATTTGCGTGTGGTCTTAAGTAAGAAAAGGCACATTTTTAAAATGTAATTGTATGACTCGATTCATATTACTTGATAACTATTGCCCTTTTTGTACACAATGTATGTGGCTTTTATACGAGCACAATGTCCAGCCCCATTGGGCTTTACTGAGCATGAAAAACAGACCCGACCATTAAAACAATGTAGCCTTTATACAGCAGACCGCTTGATAAATTTTCACTTTGGGGCTGTAAAACTCTGGGTCAAATGTTGAGGTAATAACTGGGGAAGGTTTCAGTAACACAGGGATTTACAAGAGGAGCGTATTTAAATACCTGCACCACGTTTGTATCTTTGCGCTTAAAAAGTGGGGAAATTGACAAATAGCAGTGGAATAACTGTTTAAGATGTTCTTGTCTGATAATCAAAAGAACATCGCTATTTACCATCAGCTGTAATTTTTTGAATTTTGAAAAGTCTATCATCATGGTGGTGAGCCGTTTAAAGAAGCGAAGTTTCACGTCTTCTCGTGATACGTAACAGGTCTACGATAGAGTCCAAAATGGAGGATATTTATCTTGAAAATGAAGCAAAGCAAACAGGCTTATGGGAAATAGTCTAATGATTGTTGGGAATCTTTCATCTCTTCTACGTTGACAAGAAAGAAATTTTATAATACTGATGCTGTTGCCCGGCAGGGTAACCCCTTGTCATGATTTTACTAGTCAAGATCTCAAGCTTTTGGGGCAGTGTGCTACAAAGATGTTTCACAGTACCTTCGAAAGGTATCAGCAACGACCGCGATCGTGGCAACTCTCCTGTAGTTGTCATATGGTTTTCAATCGTGATATTTTCACGTTTTTCGGATAGTTTGAATTGCGATTGAAAAAAGCTCAGCAGCGCGGGATTGTTGAATGTATGGGGATATTTCTTTGCTCTTGGAATTTTTCTTTGTGCGTCGAGATCAACGGAGAATGGGCTCTATCTCAGGGATACACAGAAGCAAGAGGTGGACAAGAGCATATTTTAAAAGACGTTGTGGACAATCGTGCTGATACATTAACAAACAAGAAAAGATACGAAACTCTGTACAAGGAAGCTATTGTTTAAGGAATACAAAGTCATCGGGAAAAGGGTTTAAAGTGTCTACATATCCATATTAAGGAAAAACGGCAAGGATTGGTCGTGGTATTTGGAATCCAAACATCAACACGCTCATATTAAAAAAAGCGTGAGTTGTATAGTTTGTTAATTTGGTGCATCTCGTCATGTGAGATGGCTGCTCAATTTATGTATAGAAGGTGAAAGGGGCTGGCAAGAAATTTTGACAGAAGGGGTGGGTACACAGAGATAGTCGCAAAAGATAGGGAACCATGAATGGGGGGGGGGTTAAGGGAGACGTGCTGCTTAGGTTTGTTATATTGTTTTAAAAATCTTAAAAGTAATGGTCAAAGCGATAAAGCACGTTCAAGTTGGGGATAAGTGGGCGGTATCGTTTGGGGAGTGTTCTGGATGAATATCAGGGATATAACGTTTGAAAATCACTTCTCTCCTAACTTTTCTAGGGTGGATATCGGAATCACCCAATTTAGTCATTACTCGTTTTATTCACGTTGAAATGAAGAAGTGGGAAAGACAGCTCCCTAATGATAAGTGAACCAGACTCTGGTGCACCCATCCGGTGTAGGACTGAGAAACAATTTCAGTCCTTTCGGTTGGAAACGTCTCTCCCCCTAAGATATCTTTTCTCTCTGTCTCTTTCTCTAGTGGTAGGAGATTATTCAATTTCCTAACCATAACAATCCTTGGATCCTGTTTGCCTCGTTTGAACTCGCCCCTTCTTTATTAAACTCAATTCACTGCATCATCTAAGCCCGCAACATGGACTGACAAGCGGACAAGGTACCGGGTTACTAGACAATTCTTGCGCCAGAAAATCCCAAAAGTATCAAAATCCTCCCGGGTGTCTTCAATTTGAACTCAAGTGCTAGATCCGGACGAGCTGCTGGATAATGATGTAACTGTGAAGAGTAAAGAAGGGTCGACGAATACAAGTATACGCTCTCTTATCATCTACACTGTCAACAATCCATCATATCGCTTTCACACTAGGCATCAGTGAAAGAAAAATAAAAAATTAGTTCAAAACGTGGCCAATTTATCAGGCTGGTCCCAAAACTCTCAATTTGTAACTAAGCTTGACTTGGAGGGCGATTGTCTGCCGGTTTCAAGCTATGATTTTGCCATTTTCATAGTCAAGTTACTGGGGCAACTCGGGCGATGCAAAAAGGAATTAGGGGCGAAACCTTCAGTATCTCATTCCTTATTATTTCTTCTTGTTTTCACATCTCTAACACTTGGAAGTGGGCTTCTTTACTTATCCCACTTTACCAGGCCTTGCTCTCGTTTGTCTTTGCATCTCTCGTAGAAGAGTTCGGTTATTAAGAAGGAAATAGCTGCATATACCGCATAAACACTTTTTTCTTCATTAAACTGGGATTATGGGCGTGACGCTAATCATTTATCTTGGACTAGAATTCTAGTGGTGTGTTGTTATGAGGTGGCACGATTCCAGTGAAAGCAAAAGACTATGAAAAATATTCCCATTTCCTTGTTAAGTACTAGTAGGTGTTAACGTAAGTTGCACTGGGCTACAAAATTAGTAAAGCCTCCAAGGAGTAGTGCTCTGCTGCAGAAGTCAGTACCACACGCTATATCCAAAGGTAACCCAGTGCTTTACGTTTCGCTAAAACTCTGCATTGTCCTTGTGTCTTCAAATGCCGCTCTTAACTGTTTCTGCAAGGGCGATGCTATCTAAACAGTAAATGTTCGTTTCCTTTACTCATATTTCTCTTCTTATTGAACCTATCAAGTGTGATAGCGTTTAATGGACTTACAGGGCATCGGCACGAGTGTACCGTTTGTGTCCTTGGGAAGTGTTTAAAACGTAGCGCTGTAAACATGAAATAGAATTATAACACATTGTAATGAACAAGCACCCTCCTTTTGGGTTCCCAAAACCTGTGGTATGACCTAATGATTCCCTCCAAATTCAGCCTGTGAGCTTCTGAATCAGTAATGATGCCTCTGTATCGAATTCCAAGCAGATCTTACCATTGTGTAGTAGCCTTATGCAAACTAATCAATATTCCAATTCAGGACTAGCTGTATTGTCACTTAAGTTTACAAAGACTTATATGCATGTGCTTTGATATTTTAAAGAGAGGTTTGACTAACAACTAGTATGCAAGTTACGTAGAGCTGTAAACGTGCAATTTTAAGCGATTTCTACCTCTCTAAGCACTCTTAATTTGCCTGCTTTCTCACACTTCTGCAAGCCTTCATCATTCGATGTATTATATATTCTATCCTCATGAAACCAAGCATTCACTATTCGATTTGTTTTATCTTTTATCCTTGTAAAACCTCCAAAGGTGATAAACTGGCATGAATAGGGTCGAGGCAGTATATATTTGCAACTCCATTGATTCTTTTAGCCCAGCATGTTTCAAGCAATACTGTCCACCAGTGCAGTGCGTATTACGAGAAAGTATCTTCATTTTACCCGCTAGTCTTCCTTACATCTGACTCCTGAACGAATAGTCTAAATTAGATGGCCTTGTTTCTCATGTTGCCCCTTCAACGTTTGTTGATGTTTGTAGAAATGGAGAAGCCAGTACTGATGTTGGAAGAACAGTACCGGATGCATCCAGAGATTGCGGCTTTCCCTTCTTCACATGTGTACAAAAACTTCCTGAGAAGCCACAGGTTTGATATTGTTTCTCAATTTTATGTAGAAGTGCTATGTTGTTCTTATTATCGTTTCATTTTTGAGCATTCACCTTTCTTCTGTGCTCTCATTTGACCCATCGGTGTCCCATGTCGCTAATTGACTGACTGACTTATTTACTCATGAACGGACGGACGGACAACACAGTGACAGGGTGATGAGGATAGGTCGCTGCTAGGTCCACGTTGTGATGAATTGCTTATGCGTGACTCCAAAACAAGTTTGACGGACTTTCTCTGACAGACAGACTTTCTCTGCATGACCCCCTGTTCCAATGGCTCAAGAAAGGAATAAGATAAAGTCGTCGTTAGGTTCATATCTGGGTCATCTGCTTTTTCATAAGTTCAAACACTTACACTGTCTTGAATGTGCGTATTTGCACTCTAGATCAGTAGAACAGAGACAGTTTCCTCTGGTGAAGCACTATGCACTCTTTGACGTTGTTAATGGAAGAGAGATATGCCAGGATAGAGGGTGAGCAAATGAAACCATTTTGGCAAGATGGATGGTGAAGCAATGTGATGTTATCTTTAGAAGCCTTGCCAGCTAGCAACATCTATTGTACTTAGATTTTCTCAACAACTTAAAAGGTGTTAACTTAGTGCTGAAACCTTTTTGGTGCGAATTCTTGTGAGTTTCGAGAAACTAAGGATATTAACAATCAGCAAACTTGCAAACAATTATTGTAGATGAGTCGTTTCAACCACTTTAATTGTTTATTTTAAGTGTTTAAATCTTTTTGGTTTGAATTCTTGTGAGTGAAACTAAGGATATCACAAATCAGCAAACTAGCAAATATTCATTGTACATAGATCGTCCTAATCACGAAATTGGTTTAATTTAAGTGTTCAAACCTCTTTGGTTCGAATTCTCGTGTGTTTCGAGAACTAAGGATATCACAAATCAGAATTAGACTGCTAAATATAGCAATATCACAAAAGCGCCATCACGAGCTTTAATTTTGCTTTCGATGTTTTCAGTTAAAACTCTTAGTCAATAGTCTTAGATGGGATAGTCGGATAGATGTTGCACAGGTAATGGTAAAGGAAGGCAGTTTCTCAGCGGCAAGAAGGTCACGATGGCAACCGAGCCACAGCTCACTTCCAGGTGTTGTTAACACAACACCGTCATACTGATGAGGGGAATAATTAGTTACCCTAAGTGTGCAAGGGAAAAAAGGATAGGATACACAGTAGCAATGCAAATTGAGCGACAGCGCATCGCTTTTTCCTGCAGGCCTCCTGGGAGTGTCCAACTCTATATCGATGAAAGCGCTGCATTGTCTTGGTTTTAGCCTTGCCTAAACTATTTCTTGCTTAATTTACCGCATCAATCTAGAGCCGTTTTCATAGGGTACAATTTATTTACATATGGAGTATCATCTTGTTGTGTCATACATCTATGTATTATGTTATCTAAATAATCTTTATTCTAATAAATGGTTCAGTAACCGATTAGGCATTAGGGAACGAATTAGATTAGGGTACCGTATTAAAGTAGTATAGTCACTGATTGTTCTGAGTCCCCTTTTTTTCAGCGCTTTGTGGAATCCCGTCGAGGCTGATATCATTGTAAATTTGTGCTACGATTTGACAAATATTTTAAACTCTGAAAGCATTGGCATTATCACACCATATCGGAAACAGAAAGTGGAGATCCAAGGGAGACTTAGGTGAATAATGTGTATGTTAAGTCTTCATGGTGAACATCGGTTAGATGGTATAACCCCTTACTTTAGCTGAAAGTGAAGCAAGACGTTGCTTCAACGGAATTGAAATTGTTTGTGACAAAAGGCAAGAAAGGACTAGTCCTGAAACACAGTTGTTTTAGCTGTGGCTTGAATTAGTTTTATATGTAGCAAACTGCGCGCACTCTAACTGCTCATTAACCTTTTGATCCGTATCCTAGGGGAGTTACAATTTGGTTAGAGTGTCTTCGACTTGCTTTACTTAAAAAGCACTTTTCTCTTATCTAAAGTCGGTATTCTATTTGGCGAAACATTGTAATCATGATTTGGCTATCTTGAAGACACAGCTAGCCCACAGACTTCTGCTGAGAGCTTTGGCTCAAAACTTAAGATTCTACAAGAGGCAATTGCTTATGCTTATCCATGTTGTAGAACCCTGTTGTCCATGTTTTGCAGGGATCTTTCTACAAGAAGTGCTGCGATTGAGGTCAACACCGTGGATGGCTTTCAGGTTTGTTGAAACTCTTCGGACCCATTGAAATTGCTCCTGCATTACACTCTATACAGCTCCTGTAGAATGTGAAGTACACTTGTTGTTTTTTGTTTTTTCCATTTCCAGGGAAGAGAGAAGGATGTCATAATTTTAAGTGTGTTCGAGCGCAGCTGTGTCGTTGGGTTCCAATAGGGTGCTTTTTGTTTACGGTTATCATTACCTGGAAAACCGTTCATAGCCGGCCCTTACAACACCTTGGTGTGAAGATATAGATTTTGGGCCAATTAAACTTGTGACTCCACAGTGTCATTTGGGATTAATATAAGTTCCATGGGCTGACATGTCGTGTCTTCTTAAAAACGTCAGAATTGCTGCCTGTTGGAAGGATGCTAGTTGACGTTCTGACGCCCGATTTATTATGCTTCTCTTTCGCAGAGTTCTACCGACAAGACAACGAAATGAATGTAGCCTTAACAAGGGCTCGACAGGACCTGTATGTCTTTTGGTCATATGGAAACTCTGAAGGTGGGAAAGGAAATATACGCAATTATTGTTTTATCCTCCTAGCCGGCATCTCTGGATTCCCAAAAAACAAACTTTAGTAGTAGTAACTGCTACGTCCTTACTTCGTATTTTATCAGGGAGGATCCCCAGATTGGAGAGCTTTGGATAGAAAATGCGGAAAAGAGAGGATGTTTTCTTTCCAGTTAAATCTTTATTCAGAGGTACCGTCGGTCTTTACATTGACATCAGTCAAGGATAGATCATTTCACCCGGCCAAAGACCCACGGCTAAGAAGCCTAACCCGTCTTCGAGAAGGATTGGTTACCACCGTTCCAGCATTAGTGATCAAGCAGTGGACCCTGAGCATGCGCCCGGGAACGTGTCTGGTAGGCAACAAGAATTTAGTGGTGGGATGGAAGCACCGGGTCAAAGAAATGGGGGCGTCAGGCGGAAAAATCGGTTAACTCTTTAGAACCAAACTCCGAGAGGCAACTGGCATTAATGCGAACTCCACTAGAAGTGAGCCATCCTTGAACAGTCATTCTACAAGAAGAAGTGAATTTGTCAATCCTAAGAGCATGAGTAGGGAAGGGACTGGTGGTGAGGAAAGAACTCACTCCAGAAATCGTCATCACATTATCTACTAATAATTGTAAACAACTCCCCAGATCTGAAGATCATGTGGGAAATCAGTCAGTCGAAAAGGAGTCAAAGCATTCTCACGTCAATCATTGCATCGGGAGGGAATGCATACCAGAAAAGATCAGAAGGGCGAAGCCCAAGAAATCAGATGATGACAAAGTCGCATATCGATCACATTCCACTAAAAGTCCGTCAGTTGAAAATGGAGTTTCAAACGAGGACAAAGCGACTTTTAAGGGCCCTGCTTATAAAGGGATAAATAATGTTTCTCGAAACATTGCCATCGAGAAGCAATCGCCCCGTCATTCCTCTGAGGGTAGTGTACATGGAAAGCAGATGAAACCGACAAAAAGTGATAATAAGCAGATGTTAGAGCTACTGATTTTGTTGAAACCACCTCTACTTCTACGTTCATGGATTCAAATTCTGATTCCGGGGAATTGATTCGTATAACTCACTTGAAATTGACACGCGCCAACCTATGCTGCATAATGTCATCCAAAATAATAGGTCACATAAAAGGGGTTATTTTTGCAAGCTGTATCGACAAGAAAAAGAAGCAACTGCAAGGTCTTCACCGGCCCAGCGTGTGTGGTCACCAGTTGATACTGGTCTCGCCCGTCGACCAGGCTCTAACTGAGTCATTAAGTGTCTCGCAACCCACGTCCTCTGGGTTCTCTGGTATCATCTAGGCCTTCCAGTGCATCTCCCTTGCTCTCGACTTCATCAATTCCGCTAGACAAACGCATATGTCCACAGGAACTTGGCACGGCCAGTGGTTCATCATCTCGTTCCAATACGTCATGGTCATCAAAACCTTCAACGTTGAGGCAAAGCTCTGAACCTTCGTCCTTGAAAATTGGATCAGAAAGTAACGGTCATTCAAAAAGACCTCAAGGGTCTACAGCTAAAGCTTCAAACGCGTTATCTTTCCTAGTGCGTCAGGGCTTTCAATGGCCCTTTACTCTTTCAATGGTGCAAGGAACATCACGATTGTCAAACCCTTTAAATTCATCCGGCCTTAGCCGTACTCTCTCTCTCGATGAAAAACGTACCTCTTTGCGAAGCGCTGAACAAGTAGCAGAGGCAGTGCGGCAACGGCATCCTCCTGCACTGCGTCCTCAAGTAATTGAAGCCCCACCTGATCTGTTTAAGAACTCTAACAGAGGAGTTCGTAAACGATCAGCGCATGCAATGACTCCGGATGTCAGCGCTCTAAGAGGAAGAGCAACCAGGGAAGTTAGCCCACCACCAAAGAGGTCGGCGCCCGAACCCTCACAGAAAAAGAACTTGCATGAAGCTAAAAAATACTTTAGGGGCAGAAAAAGTTGGAATTGACGGAATGAATTCTCGTAGTATCTTTTTCAAGTGCTTTTTTCACGAGGACGCTTCACTAAGACGTCAGTTGATTTTTTAAGTTAACTCAAATAAAGTTGTTTTGCTTTTTAAGACCTGAAGATTGTGGGTGTAAGCTAAAAAACAAACTGTTACAAGTGGTCTTCCTCCAACTGTTTTCTTTGTGAAGTAAATCTAGAGGAACAAATTTCAGTATATTTTTCAAATTAGAGATTAACTAAATAACCAAAGTAAATTACTATATTTGTTATGAGAAAGTTTTTGATCGTTTTTTTTTTTAATCAAAATTTATGACAAATAAATGTTCATTTACAGCTCATAGAAAAAGCTGCGATGAACTCTTCAAGAGTATTTGTGAAAAATACAGAACTCCCTAGAGGCTGGGAGGTTACTGAATTTTCTGAATAAGAAAATCGTTACTTATCGTGTCTACGTTAATGGTGGGTTTGTTTTATAGCAATGGGGCCACAGAAATATCTTCCTTGCTTCCTAGTCTAGAATTTTGGTCTCACTTTACCGTGTTTTTAATTGTGCTCTTACTCTACCGTGTATTAATAGCTTGTTATGCGTAGTATTACAGCTTAAGAATGAGTCGAGAAAGGGTGGAACGGCAACCACCACGGTAGACTATCGTGGCCGTGAGAATGGTCCGATGTATGAATGGGAAATGAGACTGCAAAACTGGGCGATTTCTTTCCTTATAGTGTTTATTAATCAAATCTAGGTCATTAAATTCACTGCCCCTTTCGCTTTTAGTTAATTTCCCTGCATACCAAGCATACGCAATCGAAGAGTTGGAGGTAACGCAAATTATTCCCAAAGTGACTAATGCTCTGAGGGTGATGTTTCTTATTCGTAAACTGTTCAGACAGTCTTTAACGTTTGTGTGTGCTCGCCTAGTATGAAGGGTTATGATGTCAATGAGATGTGGAAGCCAAGTAAACGTAAAAAGTGGTACGTCTTTATATTATTGAATGAAAGTACGTCTCCCCTCTCTTTAGGGAACGTACCGGCTTTTTTCCGTTTTCAACACATCCTTATGTAGTGGTGTAACAAGCTTGGTTCGGTTACTTGAGTTCTTCTTCATGATTCGTTTTCTGGGTTCTGAGGTCCGTGGTCGTATTCGTGTACAGGCTGCAGGGGCTGACTCATTTCGAATCGTTTGTTCGCTTGCTTTTTTGCGTGCGACCCTCGCATAATAGATTTAGTTCACGGAAACATGGAATGCGAGATCATCTTTTGCTCTCGCGAAAGAAGTAGCACATAAGACATAGCTAATATCCCGTGTCAACTGCATTTAAGGCATCTTAATGCAAGACAAGGATGTAATACATTGAATTAACTCAAAACGTAAATTACCTTAGACAGCCCTACCCTGTATCAACCCAGTGTGTGGTATTTAAATGACATTGCACATTGCAGAGCCTTGATGCCATAGATTGATTAAACCCAAAACTTGGCACTTATCTGGGCTATATTTTTCGCAAACTCTATAGCAGTTAAATTTTAGGGTACAGTACAGGACTTTGATACCATAGATACCCTGGATTGAGGGATTCCTGATTGTAGATTGCGCTAACCCTGAAAGTGGCTTAAAAGGGTCAACTGGGTCTGTGAACTCCAAGTCGTAGTGTACAGTACAGGACTTTGATACCATGGATTAAATGGACTCCAGTTACGGGTTGGAATGTTATCATCTCAGTTAGCAGTCGTGCTCTTCTTGAGGGGCGCGAGAGCTACAAACACAAGGTCAACTAGGAGAAAGAGAAAGAGGGGGGCAGGGTTGGGGGGTGCGAGTTTTCAAGACCAATGACATGGCGAACTATGAAACGACCCTAGAAATCCCAGATAATCTTTCGACACCGAAATGAAAATTGCCTTTTTTTTTCAGGATGAAGTATCTTAGCTTGATCTCTTCGAAAGGGCGTAATTCCATGTGAATAGCAGGATTATAAAATTACCCTGATGAATCCACCATGCGAACGAAAGAGTCGCTTCGAACACAACCAGAGTACAAACATAAACTGCATTGAACAACTTAAGTGAAAGAAAACTCAAAAGCCATTACTTGAAGTATATTTTCAATATTACAAAACTGCATGTAGCAGAAATAAAACAAAGATCCATGGGCTGATTTTATCTGAGTCAACCGATGTAACGATTTTATTTTTTATTTTTCAGGCGGCAAAACAAAATAAACATGATTGGCGTCTACCAAGCTTCAATTCTTTTCTTTTTCTTATTCTTTTAGCTTCGGCTGCCAAACTGGCTACTAAATAGTTAACTGTGAAACTGAGGCATGTGCGCAATGGATGGAGTTTGGAAACAAGAGAGCGGGTGATACCACTTCAAAGAATCTGTTTTTCCCTTAGTGTCGGTCCATGATAACAGAATTTCCACTCCCTGCTGAAAACTTTGGGCTGAATTTAACTGAGGTCGAATTTCAATTCATGATATTTGATACTGTTATAGGAGCTGCTTAGTGTTATACACATCTTGAAATTTTCAGCCAAATTTACTCTTCACGTCGTTACTTCCGATCCGTTTCACTGTTCAACATTCTCGGCCTTTCTTGGTCGTTTTCATGTAAATTACTTCAACTGGCACAAGGATAACAACTGACTCATGGAGCTTATTATCTCCTTGAGACATCGCTCGTTTCTGCCGAGTGTCATCATTGACAACCACATTTTTTCATGCTCAGACGATATCAATCTCCCAGTTATCCACAGCAAGGATGCCGTTGAATTCCTCCCTCAACTCAGGGAAGGATTGGTATGTTGATGATATCTCCAAAATATAATTGCATGTGTGTGCAATGGGCCTTCGAGCAATACCCTCAAGTTGTGTAAATGTTACGAGAATCTCTGGAAATAACATTAATTCAGACTCACTAACAAAACGTAAGAACTTGGCTTGTATTTCTTAATCCAAACCTCTGATATACCTCTTGAGGTGTTTCAGAGAATCCCTTTCTTGGTCATTGTTTACAACAGCTTTGAGCTTCTCGATTACCTTTGTGTTACTTGGTAACATCTCATCATATATGGCATTCAGAGAGGCCATCGAGGGGTTCTTACTGGTAGGATCAGAGTTTAAGACAGCATACGTACTCTTGTCATTAAGCAGAGACAAAGCTTTGTCGTGATATTGCTGTTTGTCCATAACCACAACACAATTACCCTTGTCAGCAGATAATACGAGCCTGTCCGGATCCTTTTTGAGAGCTATAAGCGCATTGAAAACATCCTTTTGAATGTTATTGGGAGGAGGTTTAGCACGCCTGAGTATGCTACTTACTTCTGCTCTTACCAAATGCCTACGATCGTCGTTGAGTTGAGAGATACTCTCCTCAACTGATTTATTGCGCGTGTAGTTGCATAAAACTTCTGTTATCTCAAAATGGTCCTTAAAGGATTCTCTATCACTCTTAGATTAGTAAACTTGCAACGTGACGCCTTAAACTGCTTTTAGTTTTTCAGTTCAACTTCATTAATTAAGACTGTATTGTTCTTTTCTTGTCACATCTACTACCCACACAATGTGCGAACTTTAATGGAGGTGAGACTTCAGTAATCAATTAGTAACCAATCCAAGTGCGTTTTTTACCAAATTGAAAATTTGATCGAAGGGAACTGTATACAAGGTGGTCGACTCTTACTCGATTATCATATCAGCATTGAGCTTCAATCGCTACTTTATCAAACAGTTAAAATTCGCGTCATCGTTAACATGTCTGCAGAATGTATTGCTTGCCAGAATCCAATACGAGCACGTCAGCAAGGCCTCCAATTTGATAGTTGTTTTCGCCGGCAACATCGTACTTGTGGAACGGGAATCCCAGTGTGATTATCGTTTTGCTGAGCAAACTGGTGCTTCCATCGACTGGCGCTGTGTTACCTGTCTGTCCATGTCGCTGTCTGAGAGTACGCCTGTCGCTGAGAGTACGCCTGTTGACTTCACCGGGTCTATGTCCACCCTCTACGAGCCACTTGCCGATACTGCTGTTGATGAATCATCAATCCTTGAGCCACTACCTGCAGCCGTAGAAAACGACTCTTCCTTTACTGTCACCTTCCAAATCCTGGAAGACTCCACGACGAAAGGCAGACCGAAGCTCATAGACAGTAGGGACTAGGCTGATAAATCATCACAAACAAAAGACAAACGGCTCCTTTAGGAGACACCAAATAAAATAAAAGCAATGATCAACAATGCAATACATGCCAATACATAGAGTACACAGAAAAACTAAAAACATGACAGTTCTTTTCATAAAAATATAAATTCCTTGAAAAAGTCGAAGAATTTACGCAAACTTAAGGTTATCTTTATTCAAACTCGTAACCTTTTCTAAAAGGGGGTTTTGAGGGATTACAACGCATAGGAATTCGTGTTGAGGAAAGTAATCGAACGAAATGATATTTTGTGTTTCTAAGTTTTAGCGAACGCGACTGGAAGCTGCATTAGTTAATAAACCTGAACTGACATAAGTTCAAAATCAGTCCAACTTCAGCTGTAGCGAAGTAACTTTTGTATGCAGCGAACTTACCCGAGGTGACTGGGGACGAAATGACCATGGGGCGAAGTGACCAGATACCGCCTGCACAATATCTATTGATGTCATAAGAGCAGAAGAGGGGTATTTAGAAATGGGACTGCTACGCTGCATCAAGAACGTGAACATACTTCGCCACCGAGCGTTTTTTCTTAAATCATCACTCGAAATCTAAGCTTTTCAAAATTATGACTTAAACCCTTAGATTAGTCCAAAACTTTAATCGACTGTCAAAGAATGAGGATGGATTCCCAGACTGCCCTTAAACAGTGTTGTTGGGGCTGCCCTAACCTTAAACGTGGCCTCGTCATAATCATTTATGAATGACCATTCTCTGGGAACATTTATCAAACGATATTTCAGTTTTGGCAATAATTTTTATTGTTTTCTGGAGGGAATAACGTTTAATATTCCGCCTAGTCTTATAGGATGGTTTGTATGGTCGCCTTATCTGATCAAAATAAATTCATTATGCTCTGTGGTTTGAACTCAGTTTGACCTTCATACTCGTGGACGGTTGTCTTTTCACATTTCCAGTAGGTGTACATTTTTCATGGCATAAAAGGTGAATAATGCTTTTCGTGAGCGCTGATTGACTAGTTCGCAAGCGGAAAGCGAGCGTTACTATTTACCTCCGAGTAGCCTTTTAGACAAAATCACGCATGAACAGTTTAACTTCTGACCATTTTACGATATATTGAAAGAAACAAACTAATTTTTTTGCATCTGTGAGGTATATAGTAAAACAATTATTCACCTCAGTGTCGTTGAAAGTGGTGGATATTTACGCACCGAGCCGCCAAGCGGTGAGATAAATATCCACCACTGTCCGCCTCCACTTCGGTGACTAGTCGTTAAAAATCTGCAACATGCTGTTTTTTTTCTCTCTTACGATCTTGCCACTATGTTTTTTCAGAGTGACACGCCATTTTACCAGAAATTTTAGGTCTGGATAAGCTGAGTAAAATTCGCGGAAATCTCATTTAAACACTTGATAACGAAGTTCTTATTTGGGAGGTGAAGTAGCCATTTTGGTGGCAGGAGGAACCTATTAAAGAGAATCGGGTACAACCAAGCTGCGATTAAGCATATCTTAACATTTTATTTTTTTAGTTTTTACTTTATTTTTTTATTGTGTATTACTCTTATTCGGCCGGTTCAAAAATTATCAATTTCCAAATCCGTTATCTCCCGGGGTTAGAATTACTTCCACTTCTTTTTTCGTTTTACCGTTATACACTTTTTTTAAGCAAAGTATTGCGCCCTGCGGGGCACTAAGTGGATGTGTTGTAATTCAAATTTTACTAGAAGAAAACGTCTTTTTTATCTCTTACTTAGCATAACAAGTTCTCCCGTTAAACGGTTTCGTAATAACCGAAGAAAACAAGTCATCGATCTCATGAAATTACGTGAAATGAATTTTTGAACCTCATCCACAGAGATATTTGTAATATTGATTAAAATGCGATTCATTAGGTAATTTTATTTCTACCAACTTATGACAATGTTCTGGGTTTTTTTCTTTTTTTTTCCTATCATAATTTACACTTTCCTAGCTTTGTACTTAAGAGTCCTAAAGGTTTATTTTATGAGGTTAAAATTGTGTCCTAATTTTTTTATTATTATTTTTGTTGTTGTTTGTGATGTTTTTCGTAGGGAGATCATCACCCGAGGCGCAAATTACTGAGGTATTGTTATAATGATTGTAACGTGTTGTCAAATTACAGGGTATAATGTGACATTTCGTTTTAGCACTAGACAAAGTTCAGTGAATGATTTAAATATTTGGCATCGGAAAGATCATTTTGCTTATTCCTTTCGTGTTCTTTTCCATTTTCTCCCACGCTTAGCTAAAATCACATCACGTGAGGAAAGTATATTTATAGCCTTAAGTTAATGTTTCAGCGCAAACCTCACGGTCATTGCGGGGTGTCCCTTAGCTATTTTAAGTCGACATAACGTGTAATCAGCGAAAATCCAGCTATCAACTTGAAAGTTTTGACACCTCGGTCATAAACCTCTTCCAAAGAAATGATTTGACGAAACTTGTCTTAATCTACTCCGACAAATTTCCCTGCAAACCCGGCTTAATTAGTGGCGAACAGTGTGACATTGTTGTATTTATCCTCACTTGAGTATGACACGAGTTTACAGAATCTTTAGGGGCCATCTATAGTTTTGCTTAGCCAAAATTTTCATTAAGTCAATTGAAAAGAAAACTTATTTGTTGCGCACGCCGGGCAGGTGTTTAAATGTTGCTAGAAACAATACAAAAGTAAAACTTTTGCATGACGATCAAGAGTCGACCGAGAGATTTCTTCGGCATTATCGCCTTTTGGTACAAGCTCAAGGCTTAAATTAGTTTTAGAACAGAGAGGTGAGCTTTGAATTTTTGTCTTTTCACATATTTCAGTTATCGAATTTTGATTTTAAAAACATAGCAGAATTTAGAATTTGGGCGAATAAGGACAGGAGAAATACAAGAAGCATAGTTGGGCAGCTAAACACCATTGCCTACACTGAAGCTACAACGAAGCAAACGATAACTTCAAAACGCTAAGGTCTTGAAATTGCTAAGAGAGATTTCAGTTTAACGCAGCTCACTGTCATTTCACTCTCATGAACTGGTCTAACCACATTTCAGATCTTTCATTCAGATCTTTCATTTATAGCCTCTACCCATATCAATATTTTTACATGCAGGGAAATCGGGTTCAAGGACCATGGAATTTTTCTGCGACAGTACTATTGGTTAAGAAGAGAAATACTTTTTTGTAAGTAATACAAATGAAAAAAAGAATATGAGCAAATAATGAAATTTCAGATGACAAATTCAAATTGTCGAAATGGTTTTTTCCCCATTTATTTTAACTAAGCTTAATGAAGCCGGTGATGTTATCAAGAGAATATAACTTGGCGCTGGTGCCACATGCTCAGAAGACGAATATTTAAGCAAAGAGTTAAAAGATTTTTTTGTGAGCTCTCAGCTTCTAAGCTGGATCTTCTAAGATGGATGTCAAAAATATTATTACAATCTAAAAGAATAACAGTTTTACTTCGATAAAGAGACAGGTGTTTATTTCTGTCATTTATACGTTCGTGAGCCTGATTTGATCTTAGTGCATATCACGATATTGGAAAAGTTCTTGCAAATAAGAAAAATGAAATTCTAAAAGCTAGATGCTTTCTTAGCACCATACGTGCTAACTGCCACCTGTTAAATGACTTTCCCACTCAAATTTAATCGGAAATGCATCATATTGCACAATAATAAGGAAAACAAGTCTGAACCTTTCTTGCAAATTTTTTCTCAGCTTCTCAGCTGGATCAGGAAATATTATGCAAACATGTTTTAAAATTCACGTTAAACCTTCGGAGCACCTTAGTTGACAACCTGCTGCTCGTATTTCAATGCAGATCACATTGTGAACGCAAAATATTGCACAAGACGTGGTAGCATTTGATTTAATGTTGAAAGTCTAAGTTCCTTATTTTTTTATTTATTTTTTTTTTTTTTTGAGGCAAAGAAATTGACATCGAACCCTCTGGCGTGTAGTCTCTCTGTAGTTTCCTTCATACGATAATTTCGATCGATGACCATCTCGAGACTGCGTTAGGAATTCTGATAGGAAACCGTTTGGTCACTACAAAATTAAAAAATAGTCGTAAAAGGCAAGACTTTAGCATGAAGAATACTCAGTTACCATGTAGTGGCGTAAATTAATTTATTACCATTCTACAAGTAACACGCCTTAAATGTCCATGAGCCGTGTCATATTTAATTACATACGATGTGCATTTGTTATGCTTTCACCCTCACATCACCAAAGTTGATAACGTGCATAATTACATCTATCGGTGTGATTTTCCACGGAATAACTTAGCGCGACTAAGGAAAAATTAACATTAAAAGTGAGGTGAAGAAGAGTTCAGCTGATCCTTTTGAAAAATCATCATCCTCAATCATCTGTGCCTTTTCGAGTTAGCAGAAGTTACCTTCACTGTTACAGTATTTTTACTGCAAAACAGGCAAGTTGGCGCCACTGTTAAGACTGTTCTCCTTTGTTTCACTTGACATCACCTACTTGTTTTAAATGAAAAAGAAGGGGCTGTAATCTATTGCGTTTTTTATTTCTTTAATTTCACTGAAGATAAAACATAGACAGATATCGAAATTTCTAGAAGTTTATTCACTGGTGTTTAGTTGTCAGTCCCATTACAATATTTTTTTCCCCTTTTACTAAGTGATAGCCTTTGCCTGGGCCAATATTTGTTTTTCGTTTCCTCATATTGCGCTAAAGATTGATGACATTTTTCTTTAAACAAATTTTACGATCTCAGAGGAGGGAGATTTGTCGTTTTAAGTTCAAAGAAAGCAAAGTACAAATCGGTAATTAATGTTTACTGTTCCCATGGCGCTATTCCTCATTGGTTTCAACCAAATGAGAAAATCATGAAACATCACCCGCTGCTGGTCTCAGGAACTTATCCAACCTGTTTGGATATGAGTTATGCGTGTGCTATGTCTAAAGTACCACAAACAGACGCCACTCCCGAGTAAATAGTATAGCTTACGACTAACTTACAACGAGTCTAAAAGCCAGTTTTCTTCTCAGTATTATCTGAAATAGCTGTAAACTGAAAATAGAACAGTAATAGCTACCTCTAGATTTCTTGACAGTTTTCAGTAGCAAAACGCTTAAATAATATAATGCATCTTAAAAACCTTTTCAAATAGATATCGTTTGTCGGTTTTAATCTCCTCGGGAAAGAAAACATCCTTATAACAATTCTTTGTCAGGGATTGCGACCAATTTTTCAGATCAGTCTGAATCAAGATCTCAAGCAGCTAAGAAAAACATGATCCAAAAATACGGAAATACTTAAAAATCGAACGAAGTGTTCTCTTCCAGTCATTATTTGCATTTTCGGATAAGGAACAAAAATGAAAATTGACCACCGAACAGGGTTGCTTTTCGTCAAACAGTGAGTGCAGTTATCGAGCGGACTGAATGAGTGTAATAATTCTCAGAAATAAAAATACCTGCTGTCTCCTCATTACTAACTCTTTAAGCTAAACAATCTAAATAGAACTTTTCGAACATCTCCTATAGGTTCATTACATCTACAACTGAGAGAAACATTATGGACGATAACACCACGTGTCCTCCAACAGCGACCGTCCCTTCCACAGCACCGCCTCCAAAGAGCCAGGACACCACTCTGAACGTGATTTTCTGGGTTATCGCTGTTGTTTCCTTTACTTCCAATTCGTTATTTTGCATTGTGCTTCTTAGAAAACGGTCCATGCTACGGAAGGCCCATAATATTCTACTGTTCAGTTTAGCAGTCGTAGACATGCTAACTGGTGAGTTTCATTAGCCAGCTCTGTATGTTTTATCAAGTTGCGCTTTCTTTTAACTCCCAAAAGAGACTAACATGAAACTTCTCCCTGTAATATCTCTTAATTATCCAGCAAACAGGTGATGAGAATACTGACACTTATTAGGTAGATTTTTGTTATCCTCATCTAACACCAAATTCTCATAACTAATTCACAAGGAAATCTGTAACAGCTAGAGGGGAGAATTGACAATAAGATCGTGGGTTAATCCATGAAGCTTACTCAAATTTAGACTACGCACCTGCCAATCCCTGCCCAACTTTTTAAGTCAAAAGCGTGACATTCTCATCCTCAGAGTGCTAGATTTTTCGTGAAAACCCGATCACTTCCGGAGACGTTAGAATATTCTAGGAGACGCTCTGATATTCTGGAAGATGCTCCGAAGATTCAGGAGAGCACTCCAAATACTTTGCAAGGTGTCCTGTAGGGTTGGCAAAAGCATGTAATCAATTCCACAACTGAAGGTTTTAGATAATTTAAGATCATTGGAAGGGACCTTTTCCTCTGTCAGAATGATTCGAGTTTTATTTTACGCCACATGTTTTTCAAAAATGTGTAAGTTCAGGCTGTGACTACACGAATTTTGCTGCTGGGCTTGAGAAACCAGTTGCCTGGCGTAACTGGGCGTGAGATCGGATTTTTCGAATGCAGAAGTGCGAATCACACCCAGGCTTGATGGTTGGTAGGTTAAGCAGACACTTGATTCATTTTCATAGAAAACAAGAAATTCAAGCAAACCAAATCATTGCAGGTTATGCATAGAATTTGGAGCCGCGATTTTCTATCTGTTGACTGAGTATTTCCGCTGGAATGAAAAGTGCGCTTAGTTGCCAGAGTTCCTCGCTTCCTGGGAAAATACAAAGAAAGTCATAAAACAAGGGTTAAAATCCATGTTTGCGACAATCTATCTCTCAATCAAGTCGTGTAACCTTTCGGTAAGGGTAGTCACTCGGAAAGTAGTATTGTCGGTGCCTGTTAAAGGTCTGGTCAACTTGAGTGGAGGTCATCAATAAGTTTAATTTTAAGTCTTCAACAGTGCTTTTCAGGGTTACTCTCACTTGGACGATCCATTTACACGATTTGATTTAACTCCGCTTTTGTAGCTACTCCCTAACCTGTAATCATCATTCTCCACATCACTCTAATTTCAATTCGTAAACCGTTTAGGAGTGTTCCTCGTGGCTACTCCCGGATATGCCATATCCAAGTCTGACTACCCAGTCCCTCTCGGACTACGTGGTGAGATTTTTTGCCGCCTGCTCGCCAACAGATATCTGCTGTTCGCAATGGGAAAAGTTTCCATACTTCTTGTGGTCTATCTGGCTGTTGAACGATGGTATTGCGTGTTCAGGCCAATCAGATACAGGAATCAGTTTAACAGAAAACGTATCATCATATCTGTTTTTATCATGTTTATTGTGACGTGTGTTCTTTCCATGAATAAGCTTTTTGAAACATGTCTCGTAGGTAATAAGTGTGTTTCGAAGAAAGCGCCTTACGGCAAGTACGGCACTCGAGCCTTTATTATCACTTACAGTTTTGTGGCATTTTACATTCCTTGTTTGTTGACATGGCTCACATTTGCCCATATTATGATAAATCTCCCATCATCCCCTGGGGAAAGCGTAGAAAATGTGAACAAACGAAGGCGACAGAGATTGCTTCTGCGCATGTGTGCCTTAACAGCGGCCGCTTTGACAATCTGTGTTTTCCCCTCACAAACCATTTACGTTCTCAGTCCTTTCGGGATCACTAAAATTGGTAGTCCTGTACATAAAGGGTTTAATATTCTTGTGTTTATCAACTCTTGCGTGAATCCGTTTATCTATTGTTTTACAAACAAAGAATACAGGAAGGAGTTTAAAAGGCTCTTGGGGTGTAACAAAGGTTATCAGGTATCTCCAGAGACCGAGATGGGACCAAATCATACTCAAGCAACTACGGCAATGAATTGATAACATTAACTGGTAAAATCAAAGAGAGACATAAAATGGGTAAAAACGGGCTTATCCTACTTTGACATAGTACATAAAAACGCAGTGAAGAAACAAAATTGTTTTGGTGGGCTCATGATCAGCGGAGATAATTGAGAAAATTTTTCCGTGACAACCGCTGTTCCCACGCATCTTCATCGACTTAAAGGTCTGGAACGGGCTGGAGACAGTATTGTATAATAGAATTTAGCGTAATGATCTAAATCCACTGCACGAAAACCTTGTTGTTCTTGCACCAAGACAAATTGTTTTACCAAGTGCAAAAAGACACGAGCTTAGTGTTAATAACTATTAATGGCGTATATTATGATCTCATAGCATGTTTTCTTGACTTTGTATAGAAACATTTAAAACCAAGATATATTTTCACGTAATCTTTCTAAGTATACATTAGAACTTGAATTCATATATCTGAAAATGTGACCTCTAAAGGTGTAGCACATAGCCACATCGACAAATTTGCGCATACCTAGCGGTATGCTACCTTTTTCAGGAAAAAGTAAATAGCATTTGCTTGTTTCAAAAGTTGTAACTGACTACCTGCAACTTTTCTTATTACGCATGCACTTGGTGTAATATGGTAGAATAAACCTCAATGCTGCAACAAGGACTTTGAGGTCGGTAGTGGAAATTATATGCGAAGCTTCTATAAATCTGAGAGATTGCCACATTTACAGATTTATTTTAGGACAATCAGAGAGTCAATTTTTTTTTAGTTGTGTAAAAAAAGGGTAAATATGGAGATAAAAAACAAGAAAACGAAAAGCAAATTCAGTGCCCAAACTTAGAGACATTCCTTGATCTACAAAAAAATAATGCATGGAGGTACTATGTGGTAAAAACACTCAAAGCCTTTATAAGGTTTACGTTTGCGCACTTTAATGTTCTACTGATTAGTAAGCTTAAAAATTAGAATCTTGGATAATACCGATGTAACAGCCGTTGCTGAAAAAAAAACAAATAAAATAAACTCTGTGTGCGACTGTGAATATATGAAAATCATACATGTGAACTGCGGTTTAAGAAATGAATATGTAGGCGGTCTTCGCAGTAATTAACACTACTTAAACAGTAGTGAAAATAAGGCCTGAAACAAATTCAGGCTTGTACGGGATTTGAACCCATGATCTCTGTGATACCAGTGCAGTGCTCTACCAACTCGGAGCTAACAAGCCAACTGGGAGCTTGTCATTATGTTAGTTCCTAATAAGCCCGTGAAGTTATGAAACCATGATTGTGAATACATGAAAATCCTATATGTGAACTGCTGTCGTTGATAAACTTTCTTTACTTCTTATAACTTTACTCTACTTACTTACTGGGATCTAGCTCTGCTCTATAGAAAAATGTTGGTCATCAGCTTAAAGATATGACACTTACTGAGCTGTCAATCTTTTACCGTCGTCACCGTTCCGCACTGAACTAGCGAATCACTTGAAACGGATTCTGAATACTAAGTACTTTCCTTCGAAATACTGACTCTTTACATAATGACTTTCCACCTTAAATTTCTTACATTCTCAGTTAAGTTTTGGTAAAACAAAACAGGATTGGCGATACAAAAATTATAGTGAACTTATTGACGGAATTTGAATCTTATTTAAAAAGATATCTACCGAGAAAATAGCCTTTGAAGACCGTTACGTAACAACAGAATTAACAGATAATTCGAAAAAAGGGCTTATCAAATACCACCCCTAAATTAAACGAGCTACGTGCTGTTCGTATGAGTTATCTGGTCACAAATTCAGTGCGGAGGATTAATAATGGTAATAGGACTGAGTGGAGTCCACTTCGGTCTGTATCATACGAGCGATTAACAATTTTAACAATTTGTCAATCACAAGTGTGATTACATACAGAATTGGACGACACGAAGTCCCGTTACCAATTAATCATAACCTCTATAATTTTCGAAAAAGCCAATGCATTTATCACATACATCTCCGATGAAAACAATGTCTAAAATTAAAAATCCTCCATTTTGGAAATTCTCCTTTTTTTATCTGGATAAGTGGTTGTTGCTATGGTTATTGTGATCGGTTCTGTGATTGGTCGATTAAGTCGAGTGGACTTAGTGTGATTGACTGCTTCAACTATCCGATTACAGCCAACTGTCCGATTACACTGTCCGATTACACTGTCCGATTACAACTGTAAAGAATGATAAGTGAAAAATAAAGCAGCTAATGCACCAATCACATTTAAGGAAATTGTAATGGTTATGATAAATAATGGTAATTGAACTGAGTGGAGTGCAATTTGGGCTGAAATCATAAGCGTGAAATCACAAGTATGATTTCAGACCAAAATTGCACGACACGAGGTTCAATTACCACTTTATTACATCCATTTTGAAATCGCCCAAATACAGGACTTGGTCAGTTCAAACATTTTATTGATGCAGTACTGAGCGGGTCAGAAATTAAATTTATCCATTTTTTGAAGAGAAAAAAGTAAGACTTTTGGAAACAAAAGTTGTAAAATTTGCCACATAATACTCTTTGTCTTTCATTTTTCTGCAATCTGATCGGTTACTTTAAACAAGCCTTGAAATCTGATTGGTCGTCTTGTTTTTAGTGTAGCCTCCTCATTGGCTGGGAAAAAGATGCGATTTAAAGCAAAAAATCGTGCGATTCATGAATAAATCACATCAATTCCAGCCAATCAGATTACAGGGACCACTAGTGATTTAAAAATATGTGGAGTAAATAATGGTAACAGGACCGAGTGGAGTCCAATACGGTCTGTAATCATACTCGTGATTAACAAAATCGGACGACCGCTAAGCGGGAGTCCGATTTGTTAATCACGAGTATGACTACAGTCAGAATTGGACGAAACGAAGTCCTGTTACCAATTAATCAAAACTATGACAAAAATTGAGAAAGAAACTAAGCATTAGGTATACGTTTTCATAAGAAAAAAACAACAGTTAACTCGGCGAAATAAGAGACAACAGCGTGCGCACGTTCTGTCCACTTACACAGGTATAACGTGTCAACTGATCCTTTAACTGTCCTATTACACTGTCCAATTACAAGCATGACGCGTACACTGTCCTATCAGTGCTCAAATCGAGCTGGTGATAACAAATCACGTTCGAGAATTTTGTTATAGCTTTGATTTAAGGTGTAAGTCTCAGACAGCTAAAAAGAAAGAGGTCCTGAACGCATTAAATTAAAAATTAAAAGTTGTTTTCCTGATCGGGAATTCGACATAGAATAAACCTAAAAACGAGCCTAAAGGGAATCGAAAATATATTAATATAGACCGGCCTGACTTTTATCAGAGCGATTTATATTCCTCCAGATCATCCTAATTAACATGATTGGAATATAGCTTATCGCAAGATTATCGAAATATTCTACTTCAAATTCTGGTTACCGTAGAAACTGATCATCTGTCCACAAGTCAAATTCACGATAGGAGAGTATAAACCTCACAGAGAGAAAAGATAACGATTTCTCTACTCGTAAAGTTCTATATTTGCTGAATGGCTTTCGATAATATATTATTTCCGCTCACTTTCTAACACTTAAATGAGTTTAAAACACATATACAGAAAATTCGTGTTCGATGTTAAGTTTGTCTTTTAACAGAGTCCATCAGTCAATTAGACTCAGAGTGTTTCAAGAGAAGGGAATTTTCTGTAAGTTGAATTGCATCAGCTAATTTCCCCCGCAACTGCGACGCAACGTACTAAGGGGTGGGGGGGGGGGTTAACTATGTTGCGTCGCAATGGTTGGTAAATTAGCTGCAGAACGAATCATGCTTAGCGAAAGGCACCAAGGACTCTCAACCTGTCCTTCATCAGTCTTCTTTAATCTTTTTTCTTAGATAAAATTCTACTTACAGCAAATTCACTTCTCTCGCTTTTCTTCGACCACTCTTCGTAATTCTGGTTGACTCTCTCTCTTTAAATCAGACCAACCGACTATGAACTCTGTGGTACACAAATGAACATCAACCTACGCAATGCTTCCGTTCAAACAATGACTCTTTGACTGCCAAAGCCAAAACAAGAACTTAGTGTGCGTCCAAGGTAAGGTAAATAGCCCGAAGAGGACATGTTCACAGATGGAACTTAGGCACAAAAAGGCACAATCAGAAAACTCATCGAGATAGCTGAACCCGATTAACCTTGGACTTTGAATTCAAATATTTCCTAAATGCTTGATAAGAAAAAAAAATTGCTAAAATTATAACTGAGTACTTTACAGCACACGCTTTTCGGGCTGGTCAACCAGTCATCGTGTGTTTCGTACACTTTGCTAAAGTTTCTGTCAACCAAAGGGCGTTTAAATGCTTTCGCGTATAATCAACCATAACTCAATATATAAATGAGAAAGAGTTCCAAGTTGTATAGTAATTTATTTTTGTTGTAAAATACTTTCATCGCACTTTATCCAGTCCAAGGTAATTCAATTCATTATACTATGCTTCCTTCGCGAATTAACAGCACTTTAGACTAGATTTCAATTTTTACACCTAGCTGGCTCATACAGATACATCGGTTTCACTTCAACAATGATGTATCAGATTCACGCTGCGAAAGATTGAAGAGCAGATTTAACGAAGCTTAAAAGTTCAGGCAAAACTGCATAAGTTCTTTACGCAATAATGTAGACATATCCGGAGCCCGTTTCTCGAAAGTCCCAATTGTTACTGGTCCCGAAAAGCTCTTTGCTGTTTTCCATGTTGACATTAGGGATTAGGATCTTGAGAGTCTTGAAACTTTTTTAAGAAATAAAACTATATGGAAACAAAACCTAGGAGACTGGTTTGTGAGCTAAGATATGCACCACTATTACTTCAAATTTAGATTTTAAAATACGACTCCGGCTCTGTGAAGTGACCGTGACTTTCGAGAAACGGGCCTACGTTGAAGAGGGAAAGATTCCTGTCGCACACCGTTAATAGTTGCATCTCCGTGTAGGATGAGAAATTTTCGGCATTAAGTCATTCGTCAAGTCCTGTATCGGTCAGTAACAGAACGAGACAAGACAGCCAACTGCGAGAGACGCTCCATTTTTTGTGTGGACAAGTGAAAACAGCCGCTTTCATCTGCATATCGGCGTTTTAGAGAGGACGATAGGTGAAAGAGCATCAAGTCGTTACCAAACGGAAGCCCAGTAGCGTGCATAGGTGAGAGAAAAACTAAAGCGCCTGTCTGTCCAAAGACATTTTGAGTCCTTTCGGTTTGGGACTGAGAGGGATTCTTTTCAAACGAATTAGTGTTGTGGGAGACTTGGTTATACTGTATGCTTACTATTGGACATGTAGGACTGTAGTCTTATTTCGTTATATAATAGCCCATTCTTTTGAACCTTCAGAATAACTGAGATCCGCTGATACTGTATTCCTATCTTAACACCTGACCTAGCTGAGCTTCTGTTGTCTTACTAGAATAGTGCTTATGGGTCGCGTTTGTTTGTTCGAAGTAAGATAGACATAGCTGCGCAAACATTTTCATAGGCTCATTCCACCATTAGTGTCAACCGGGTTTTGAAGAAACCGGTTTAACGTATTCTACATGTATCTGTAAGTTGATCGACCGTGACCATTCTTGAGGAACCGCACTGAGTTATCTTGGAACAATTTTGCTCAGCATTTGTCATGTAGAATTGCAGTAATTTTTGTCAAAGGCAGTCTCCTAGGAAGTCCACGACTTCAGAGAGTTCTCTTTTTTTGGCTTCGTGATGTGCCCATCTTTCTTCTGCAAGTTTCGGTGTTACTTTCCAACGATCATGATAAATGACTTGTTTACATGCTGGACATTTCTTTCCTCCTGTAAAAAAAATTAGTGAACGATCATGAAAAACAAGTGAATATTAAAAGAGAGTGAAGTGAATTTGAAAATATATTGAATTTGATACTAAGAAAGTGTTCTTTTAGTTGATGGGGCGGGATTGGCAATGAAAAACTACTCTGCAACATCTCTTTGAGAGGATAAAAACATGTGCTGTGTTTCCCTTCCAAGTTTTAATGAACTTCTTAAAAAAATGTCAAAATCAATCATTACTTTAAGTCAAACAAAACAATAATTATTATCAAAATAATAATTATTATCAGAGCAGCTGTTTTCATTTTAATTTCTTCTAAATCTTTTCTCATGAATTGTTTGCTAGAGTTGTGCTGAGATCCTAAATCAAATAGCCCTGCCTACTTTTCCCTAGTGCAGAAATCCTGCAGTACTGTAGGCTGTCAAATAATGACTTTACTTCTCTTAAAAGTTTGTCAAACAAGGGGTATCCTACCTTGAAAAGGAGGTGTTTTCATGTATTTGTCCAGACATCCATAATGAAATAGATGATTGCAGTAAACACGCTCAACATACTGATGATCTGTGGGTTCTGTAACAGCTTCCTGTGAAGAGTAAGAATGCTTTGCTTAATTATTATAACACAAGGATACAGATCTTTACCATCAGCAAGAGGCAACCTGGAATAAGCACTGCACTCACACCAACAGGTGAAAATGTAAAATAACTCTTTTGAAATACATGTTAGTTACATTTCCCCTGGAAAACAATATAGATCTCACTCCCTATAAAGTGGATCTTTAGAAGGAGAACTTTCAAAGAAAATTATGTAAACATTCCTTGCAAATGAAGTTTGAATATGTAATACTCTTCAGGAAATCAAGTATTGCCAGCCTTAAATAAGGGGCTACATAAGCTCTCTGAAAAAAATTCATTCATCTTCATGGTGCTTCATGCATGTGAGTGATGCAGTTTGGAGTTTGAAGAGTGCACATCTTCCTATCTTGAGATTACCTTTGGTTCTTCAGGGAGAGCTTTTTTTTGACATATAGGGCATCTCTCCTTAGGACATGGTCTGGCGCACTGATCAACTAGGAAATCACACACTAGCTTCAATGATGGCTTTGGTTCAAATGGTGGATCTCTGGAAATAGAAAAGTTACCATCACTAATGTTTTACTTTTCATCACCAGATACATGTATATGTTCCTTAAATTTATATAAAAGTCATGCCTATTGGAAAATAGGTCTGACCGACAACAAATGGGTCTGAAAATTCCAAGATCTTTCTTGAAAAGAAAGATCTTAGAATAAGTACCCAAGTGAAGTTTAGAGAGTTTGTGAAGAAACAATATCTTCTACAATTAAAAGCTTAATAATTCAGCTTTTAAGTCAGGCTTAACATACTTTGGTTTACGTCGCAATGGTGCCTCAACACATGTTCTTGCTATGTCAACAGCTTGACCAATAAATACTCTGACCAAATTCTCAGGAAAGTTTGAATCTTTCAGGTCTATCCTGTAAAAAAAATCATGAGAAAATGATTTGCCTGGTTTTTAATGGGCAGAGGGGCTATGTGTTTACCCCAAAATTTCCAACAAAGTTACTCTAAGACTTGTTTCTTTGTTTCAAACATATGCAGGGAGGTTTTTAAGTTTAGGGCATGAACTAGGCTAGCATGAACCTGGATATTGACTATATCTGGAGCCCAGTCTGACAATAATTGACCCATCTCATTGAAGACAAAGGTAAGACTCACTTCTCAATGATACACATATTCCAGCAAGAGGCTAATTTATTCAAACTGAAACATTCCACATACTTTATAGCAGAAGTGTGATAGTCATCAGGAACAGTTATCTTCACATCCAGATAATATCTAGGGGTAAATAATTTTAACAAAACACTACTGTAGAATATTTGCAGTTAAAATCCAAATACACTAAGTGGAGTATAAATACATATTTCACATTAATTCAGTACAAATTTTCTGTGATATTTGGATAGTTGGTTAATTTGCACTGTAAAAAAAACTTGTTTGACTGGTTTGCTATGTGTGCCTTAAAATTGCCTCAAAGGAGAAATGCTACTTACTTGTCTTGATTTATATGTATGTTGAGCACTCCAGCTTTCTGTTTTATTTTCAGTTCGTCACTATCTGATAGTAACTTTGACTTGATATACTGCAGCTCATCAGAGCATGCAATCAAAGGATTCTCATCAAGAAATCTCCTCACAAATATAAGCATAGGGATAACCTGAAAGAAATTTTGCTCTACAATAAATAATATCTACAGCCAAAGACATTAATGAGTTGTTAATCGTAGCCTATTCTGTCTGATAAGCTCCCTTCTCATAAATTTCCTCCCCTGTCATATTTAAAAGGCCCTTAAAGCATGCTCTAATAAACCCTGTGGTGGCTTCTATTTAACAGCTCATGGCACATTTTCCTCTTGTTTTGGTCTGTTGTGTCTCTGCAATGTAAATTTATTTATTATAGGATTTCTGAAACATTTGTGTATGAAATGATAGCAAATGTTTTCACCTTGCATATTCAGTACTGCTCAAATGTAAGTTTACAGTGTTCACTCGATACTTGATCCTCGATAGTCGAAGCAATTGAGAATTGAGGAGTGAGACGCTCAAAGAACTTTTTTAAGATCTCAAACTCCAGTATCAAGAAAACAATTTAATTTTTGCATGCAAAGCAATAGTGAGGGACAAAGCACTTGACATGCAGCTCTTCTTTAAACACACAAACAGCTTGCAGACATGCAAATATTTTCCTATCACGCATAAAAAAGGAAACAAACACATTTTTACTGAAGTTATCATCTACAGCTGTAAGCATTTGATGATAATTTGATTCCCTTTATCCTGTTGACCATGCTTCTTACTGATTGCAGCTAATGTTTGAAAAAATTGAATATTTATGGTTTGTTCTGAATTATTGGAAGGAATTCTATTTTTCCTTTAATGTAAAATATGTCTAACTAAATATCCCTTCCCCAAAAATTTAAATTAAAATTTCAACAAAAACCAGGAAAGTGACTTAATACTACATATACAATGTTGGTAAGATCAAGGTTCCAAACACTCGTGTGATAATCTTCCAAACACTCGTGTGATAATCTTCCAAACACTCGTGTGATAATCTTCCAAAACTTAATGCTGGCTGGAGACAACACCACTTACCTGAGGCTTACCCAAGAATTTCTTAGCCTCCTGATCACAAAGTTCCATCATTTTAGACAACAGCCTTGGGGGCAAAGTTTTGCTTTTCAGTTCTACTAGAATGCCATTGTTGGGATATTGCTCAGGAAATTGAAGCAGGACGATTACATTCTTGAATTTCGTTCTCCTGATGGACAGACAAGTAAGAGCTCGTATTAACTGGGCAACTCCCCAATTGAACCCTAAGTACCCTAGAGACCCCATCTTTTATTCCCAATGAATTTTTGTGACCGTAAAAAAGGAACATTCTCTTACGTGATTCGAACATTGACAGCAACCGGATGACAAGAAATAATCTCAGATCCCTCCACTTTTTCGCTCAGTGTCTTCTTCACAATTTCTAGTTCATTTTCAATGGCCTTCTGCGTCTCAGGATCAGAAACCAAAGCCATTTTATAAACAAAATACTTCGAAAGACCGGCATGAAAAATGTTGGTAAACTTTCACTATATAAATTGTGCCCAATCCTTTTCAGCGAAACCCGTGAGCCCGCGTCCTAGCAAATATCACCGCTGACATTGGCTGAGGGTTTTAATAAATTTATTTCTCGTTGGTTAGATGGTTATTTTTTGCTTTTTTTAAACTCAGTTAGAACTCTGGAACCTATTATGGCTGCTGTTATTGGAATAGGTTTGCGTGGTTTGTGTGGCTTACGCCAAACTGTAGGTCGTCAAGTCGCTGTTGGGACATGGCTCCACAGTCAAAAGCTATCCACTTCACCTATCTCAGGTCAGGCTACAGGATCACCGAAGATTTACGAGATGCGCACGTACTACGTGAAACCTAAAGCTTTTGGTAAGGAAAGAAGTAATTCGTCATGAGCAATATTCTTGAAGGGTGACCCTGGGAAATATAGAGGCATTGGAATTAATGGACAAAGTTTGACCTTTTGTGAAGGTAGCACTTAAGGGTTTTCCTCTGATTTTGGGAATGGTACTTTGATATCTATAATACATTCCTTTCAAATCTGACCCACAAAGTATAAAACTTCTGTGACGCCAGGTAAAATCAACCTACAATCAATCCTCTTCTATTAGCTGTTACCATATTTGTAGAAGTGTTTTGATTCCCCAGATGAAAGAGGGAAGGTTTCTCTTAGGAATTTTAGGTGGGCGTGTGCAGCCCCAATTATCCTAATTCAGACCCATTGTCGGACCAAAAATTACCTGTATAATCTTTAGCTATTCTCACACCAGCCTTCAGAAATATGCATTTGATTTGCAGTTACCACGAGGTCAAGAAGTTGTGAATTCACCTGAAAATTCAGCTTCAGTGAATGATGTGTTTGATTACAACGCTTTCTGTATCATTCATCTGGCGTAGAAAATGCAAATAGGTCTATATACTCTCTTGGTCACAGTTGAGTGGGACACATGCTTTTACAATGGACTTGACTGTGTGTAATGGAGTACTGGCCCTCCTATGCATCAGCTTTTTAAGGCTTCATTGCTATGGATATATCTAAAGTTTTATTGTGTTGCCATGTCAAGTGGTGAAACTCCTTCCCTTTCATTTACTGTTTTTGATTTAAAGTTTACCAAAGAGTGGCTGGTTTTTGAGATAAGACAGATATCAAAAATATCTTCTCTATAAGTGACTTTTTTCTTTGTATTGCAGCTGAGTTCATGCAGTTAACATATGATTACATACATCTAAAGGCTGACAGTAATTCAAAATTGAATGGCTACTGGACAAGTGATATTGGTGGGCTAAATGAGGTCACACACATTTGGGAATATGGTAATTTTAGTTAGTCACAAATCGCTTGTCTCTAGTTGCAAGGGTTGCAATGAACATAGTTTTGTATTTGGATTGCTTCTAAATTTCCCTTTGTTATTCTTAAATGTGCCATGCTTCTTCTCTCATTTCCATGAATGCCTGTCCAGATAATTTTTCAGTTCCTTGCAATGATGTTGATGATCCCCTAGGAGCCATCCTAAAAATGACATCCAGTGTCCCTTCTTACTGAGTGTCTTAAAACTTTATCAAAATTGAAAGTTACAATGATGGAGGACAACACCATGCATTAAGAGGAAGGTTAAGGAGACTATAGAGATCAATAGGAGATATCCATCACTTAAGAAAGACAAGGGGCTTGAGCTTCTTAAGATTTACAGCACTATACTCCCATGAGAGGACCTTGCTGAGCTAGTAAGCGAGTGATTACATAATTTTATACTCTATGACCACTCACATTCCAACAGACTGATGAAAGCTGAGCAACTCAGACAAATATATCCAGGAAAATCAATCAATTGCTTTACCAAAATTGATGACAATGGCCAATTTTAAAAATGCAAATACTAAAAGTGGCCAGCAAGATCTCAAGCCTCTTCAACTGATATGGTGATATAAAGAATCTATACCTCTCAGTTAGTGTTTTAGGGAAAAACCAAATTAAATGCAACCCTGTTTTACTTTCTACACTCAACTTAAAATTACTTTACTGTGAGGATTCTCATGATATGGTATGATATTTAGCTAACTGAATATTATTTCTTAGACAGCTACACAGAGAAGATGGAGGCACAAAAATCTCTTTTGCAAGATGAAACCTGGGTCAATAACTACAGAAAGAAAATACTAAAGATGTTGGTTAAGCAGGTACAACCCTCATTATCTGAAATAATTTTGAGAGACATTTTATTTTTTTCATAAAATAACTTTTTCAAATAACTCTCTGCTTGTAGGGTTGACAGATTTTTGAGTAACCTTCCTTTTTACAGAATATATACTTAAAAGGAAATCTGCCTGATGGCATATGAACAGTATATCAAATGTTTTTTTTCATTTGGTTTTTAGGATAACCTGGTGATGAATCCTTTCCCTTGGTTTGATGTGAAACCACCACTTTCAATAGGGGGTGAGTGATGTATTATGTTATTTTACAACTGAAATAAGTTGCTGTGGTAACCATAATCATAAATGGATCATTTTTTGTTGAAAAAAAAAACAGGGTGGAAAAGTGAAAATAGTGCAAGAAATAGTAGTTGACCCTTCAACTCTCGCGAGTGACCAAAACAGAGCTTCTCCTTACATTATCAATCCAATGCCCAGCAGACAAGTGATGACAATAAAAATATCAAGAAGGGGATCAGTAGTTGATCCATTACACAATTCTCCAAACTCACTTTATAATAATTGTATGACAGACATTAAGGAGAATTACTAATGAGATCTTGGGAATGAAAGGGTGAAAAAGATAGTTAAAATTTAATAGAAAAGATGGCAAATAAATTGATCATGAATTTTTGAAGGCCCCACTGAAAATTGCCTCAGTGGGTGGGCTCCTTGTCAAAAATTATAGATATAGTTATTTATTATTACTATTATTACTGTTATTATTACTGTTATTATTACTATTATTATACTTATCAGTATAGTTATTTTATATATAGTTTCTTTCTTATTTTTACATTTTTAATTATCTCTTGGTAGGTGCAATTATACTATTAAAATAATGTTGTTAATTTAAATGTCAACCATAGTGGTTCTGTACCGAGGATGCTATACATGGCAATGTGTAATCAATAGACCTGTGTGCTTATTGAAGACCTTTAGTGAAGCTGTTGAAATGTCATGATCATTAACTAAATGTGACTCTATAGAATATTGTGATTGCTCAACCTAATGGAGTAACTTTTATCTCTGTTTATTTAATAATTGATCTGAGATGAACATTGAAAAACTTGGTAATGTTACCTTCACAGTTTCTGTTTCATGAAATAAATGAAATACAATTTTACGTTAGTTTTAGGTGTTTATGAACTACGCATGTATGATTTAATCCTTGGAAAAAAAGAGCAGTGGGAACACAGGTTCATTCAGGGATTTTTTGAGAGATGCAAGCTCTCTGAACCTGTTGGTGTCTGGTTTACAGAATTTGGTCCTATAAACAGAGGTACTGTCAGAATTTATCATTCCTTATCACAATAACATAAAGCTTGAAGCCATTTTAAACTAGTTTGCCACAGCAATCTTGGAGCTGATTTCGTTTTTTTTTTAGTCTCAACCTGTTTTGTTTTGCTTTTTGTTTTGACTGTTCAGTTGTCATGTTGTGGCCCTACCAAAGCCTTGATGATCGTACTAAGATTCGTAAGGATGCGCAAGGACTTGAGGAATGGGTTGAAGCAAGTAAGGCCAACATGTTGTCAAATAATTTTGTTTCTGTAAGTTAATGGTGGGTGTTTAGCCAAACCTTCATATGATTTTTAAGTCAAAGAAAGTTGCTACAACTATCCAATTCCTCAACACCTAAGGCAAAGAAAAACTCCAAAAAAGCGTCTTGAAGTGGAAACCACTTTGTGAGGAATCTAGACATTTTCCCTTGGCAAAGAGTCTTGAGAGTTTTAAAATCAATTTCCTTAATTCCTTGACATGGACATCTGAATGAAGAAACTGAATGAAGAAATTGATAAGGAAACTATTGACATAGTTTGTAGGTATTTGAAGCAATGTTAGCTAATTAAAAGGAAAGCATCATGAGTGACGTGAATAAATAAAAATTTCTTACTTTTCTTTTTTCTTAGTACGAGACTGCTCTTCCTTTTTAGCGAAAGGATATAACAAAGTTCTTGTTCCAACTGAGTTCTCTCCATGGAAGTAACAGACAGGTTGACATTTAATTGTGTTTGGAATTTATTATTAAAGAGCTGTGCATGATTTTTCTCTTTTTAGTTCGTGACTGTCTTCCCTTTGAAAAAAAAGCGTTTTCTAAGGTTCTTATACCAACACAATTTTCTCCGTGGAAATAGATCAGAGGTATACCTGTCTTTATTGCTTTTTAGAAAACAGAGGTAATTAAGATTCAAAAGGGAGGTTTGACCTAAGCATTTACCACTTGCGTAATGGTAGAGTTGATTTAATGGACTTCCACGCAAGCAAAAGGGAAAAAAGAAAGCGGGTGTACTTTTTTGCATGAATTGTAAGGAGGAATTATGTTTTGGTCACTCATGGGAATTAAAGGCTCCACGTTGGTTCTCTCTCTTACTTTATATTTCTTGGAATATATGGGCTTAAATAGGTTTTTTTTCCGTGGAGAGGTGTGGATCTTCATAATTTGCAATAGTAAATATTGTAGAATGCGTTAAACTCATCAATCTTGGTCTTTCTGTCTAGGTTTAGCCTGAAGCTAAAAGCTGACGTAGGTGGAAAGTTGCCTGAATGAATGGTTCAGTAAAAAATTGTCTTGCATAGTAATTCTTTGATGGCGTACAAACTCCCAAGAAAATAAAAGTCTTGACTGACCAGGATATTTTTGAAAAAAGAGCTGTTTGAAGAGTATGATTCGCTGGTGGAACTAAAGATGCTGGTAAACTAGGAATGAGTTTTTAAACGGCAGGGAAATGCAAACCCAGGCAATTTTACGGAAGAGACTTTCAATAATATCATGTGTACGTTATATCAAGCAATATTAATAACTAGTGAGTTTCAAATTTCCAAAAAACATAAACAATTTTTTCAGTAATTGTAAATATCTAAGTCCAAGCGATTTTCTCTAGCTAGGTCTGACTCAGCAACATTTAGCGAGCTTTTATGAATAGTTTAGTGTGGAAAGTAGGCGGAATGATTTGGACTGGCCGTTGTTGTTCATATTTTTTTAAGCAAATGGTGAAAAGAATTAAGAGCAAATTGCTGCAGTTACTCTCTCCGTTTTGTAGCAGTATATATAAAAAAAACTTAATCGCTCATACTTTTGTTTCACAGTATGATCCAGCATGTCTGGATTTATACTTTTGCGTATCACATTTTCTGAACCTAGCAAATAACAAAAACTAGAAAAGCTGCATTAGGAACATATTTGTTAATGAAAATGGTCAGAGCACAACACCAATTGAAATACTGACGGAAATCGAAAACTCCTATTCTAAACTTTGCAAGGAAAATTCACTTACTTTTGGTGATTCTATGAACTTTCTTGATGGAGTAAACAATACCAAACAAAGTTTTTATATAAAAGAAACTCAATCGAGTTGAATCGTTCAAGGAAAACAAAACACCAGGAAATGATGGCCCAACCTCTGAATTTTACTTACCCTGGCTTTTGGTATCTTTTGGAAAATCACTCCATAGAATCTTTACACTGTCCCATGTTCATGATCAACTCTTTTCTTCTCAGAAACGAGTATTAGTGATTATTGGTGCCCTTTCTCACCAACAAATGTCGATGTGAGAATAGTTTTAAAAGCCTTGCTAAGAGGCTCGACCCGTTTCTCTGTTATTCATTACAATCAAATTGCATTTGTAAAGTGAAGATCTGTGTTAATTTGATGCAGTGTGGACCACCCGGGATAGTTTGGAAGTGGAAAAAATCTCTGGAATCTCGGTTTTCATTGATTTTGAAAAAGCATATGATTCTGTTGCCCATGATTTTCTATTCAGAGTTTAAGAAAAATTTAACTTTGGATCGTATTTTATGCAGTGGATAAGAACCTTTTGAACAGATATATCAAGTTGTACCATGAATAACGGTTTCAGCACAATTTCTCTCTTGTACAGAGCGTAGGATTCGTCGTGATCCTCTCTCAGTCACCTTTGGTTTTTTATCTTGGGCCTGAAAATTCCCGCGCGTTATATTACAGATAACAGTATGGAAGGAATAAGGAGGAATAAGAATTTAACTCCATTCGCTGATGATATGACCAGTTTTTTAAATATATGCTTGCTCTTGTGTGCGGCTGTTTAAGTGTCTAGAAGCATTTTTAAGATTTTCTGGTAAACAAAGTAAAAAAAAAATCCCTGAAGCAGCGGTGAAAGGATACCTACCTCAAGCATGTGGAGAATTCCATGGGCGGCCGTCACCACCAAAAATACAGGGATGTCAAATAGATCAGCAAATACAAAGCTGGTCTAAGGATCGGCTGCAGGATAGCATAGCTAATAAAGGAATGGCATGGCCAAATTATAGACGGTTTAGTGTTCCTTCACGAAACAGAACACCCTACACATGAATAGTTTAGCCAAATGATAACCGGTCTAGTTGCGAGTTGGAACATGAAATTGTGAAATGGACTAGCTCGATTGCGAATAGCTTAGCACTCATTTGCAATACAGTACACAAACGGTGTAGCGTTGCGTCAAATGGCTCAGCGCAATGTCGAATAGCTCAGTGCATAAACCAAACGGTGTAGCGTTGCTTGAAATGGCTCAGGGTAATGTCGAATAGCACAGCGTACGCACAAACGGTGTAGCGTTGCGTGAAATGGCTCAGCGTAATGTCGAATGGTACAGCGTACACACAAACGGTGTAGCGTTACGTCGAATAGTTTTGCAGAACATCAGACGCTCTAGCTCAATATTAAATTGCTTAGCATTACATGCATTAATTGGTTTACCGAATAAAGTGTTTGCAATTAAAGCATTCCGATATCACTTTGATTGAAAAACGTCACAACAGATCAAGAAGGCGACGTGACGTGAAGGCCATGCCCTTAAACCATCTTTGTATTTACTTATCTATTTGACATCTTTGTATTTTTGTGGTGACGGCCGACAAGGCTATCGCGCCGAAACCACCAAAAATACAAAGCGCAAATGGAACAGCGATCTGCTGGGGGCATGATGTCATCGAATGTGAAGACTGCCGCGAAACCATCACATGGCATAGTCACTGTGTTGAATAGTCTTCACTTCGCTTTGTTGTAAAGCAGAGCCAATTCGGTAAGTTTCTCCTCTTTTTTTCCTTGCCGATATTGTATTTATTCGTTGTCGTTCATGAAAGCATCAATTACAATAGTAAAGAGACTGAATTCTACCACGGTTGCCGGCCTCCCGGTTTACCCGCGTTTGTGGGCCTGAATATGTTTATATTATCAAGTAGAGTTATGACGTGCATTAAATGTCGATTGTCGAGCTCTCTTTTCTCTCTCTGACTCACGCTTACTTTTCAACGAGAATTCCACTTCAAAGGCTCTTTGAACATTGGAGGAGTACGTGAGAAGTTTAATTTTGTGTGTGCCCTGAACGCCATGGTAAGAAAACTGATATCTTTGATCTGTTTTGACATTTTTCAATCAAACTGAGTGATATCGGAATGCTTTTAATTGGTGTGTGGACGATAAAACCAACTCGGAAAAAAGGTTGCTTTGGCAAACACTACATGTTGAGATTCATGTTGTTCTGCTGGGCCCATTGTGAAATGCGGTCGATGTCGTTCTGTAAAGATGACACCTCCCCCAAACTGGAAACCTCGGATATTGTTATGTCATCGACGTACTTCCAGTGGCTCGAGCGGAGGGGGGAGTGGGTAGCCAGGTCGTTGATCATTATCAGAAAAAGGATTGGACCCAATTTTGTGCCCTGGGGGACACGGCATGTACGGGCATCCACTCTGAGATGGAGTCTAAGAGCTTAACGGCCTGGCGGCGGCCACTGAGGAAGCTACAAATCCAACTAATCAACCAGCCTCTAACACCTAGATGGATTAGCTTGGTCACCAAGATGGTATGGTCAATGTGATCAAATACTTTGCTAAAGTCCAGAAAGCACACACGGAGGAACTTGCCAGGGCAGTCAAGGGACGACAGCCAATTGTGCAGCAAGTCCAATAGGCAGTAGGTTGTAGAAGTACCTTTAAGGCTGCCAAACTGTGGAGGATCAATATGATGTTTAACGTCATCTATCAGCCACTCGACAAAGAAATCTTCAAGCACCTTAGAGAGCACTGGAGTCTAGGCGATAGGTCGCAAGTCCCCGTCACCCGTAACTGGTTTGACCTTTGGGACGGGTGTTAGGTGAGAGTCTTTCCACCGTTCTGGAAACACGCCAGATGACACTGAGCGATTGAAGATCACAGTTACTGGTTCAGCAAGCTCAGGTGCAAATTTTTTGTGGAGGCGCGCAGGAATGCCATCCGGCCCTGAGGCTTTGTAGGCACTAAGACCAAGTAGCTTACGACATACAGCTGAGGTGGTAATAGTTGGTGGTTGGTCCGGCGATAGAAAGAAAGCAGGAAGGGCGGGGGTGTCAAGTGACTGGATGTCAGATGTAATAGATATGAAATAGCTGTTCAGACGAGTGGCAAGGGTTTTACCTGAGATAATGTTGCCATGTTCGTCAGGATAGCATAACTCGGAATCGGTAGAAGATTTGCCAGCAAGCTTGCTCACCAGGCTCCACCAGCTTCTAGGGTCTGAGGTTTTGAGACTCATCACCTTGCGGGCGAAGAATTCCTTCTTGCGCTTACAGATTGCTATGCGCATTTTATTCCTGAGGAGTCGCCATCTATCGTTAGACCCAGAATGATATGCGCGCTGCCGCTCCAGGATTAATGATTTAATTTCAGCAAACATCCAGGGTTTGTCAGTCGGATGTAGTTTGACACTCTTCGCCGGGAAGTAGATGTTGATCGCGTTGCAGAGGTCGTCAGAAAACGACGATGTTAGACTGTCCACCGATAAGGAATCAGCTGCGCACGTGTGTGCAAACCAGCTATGTACACTAACCCATCTCCCAAAGGCGTTGAGTGCCGACACTGGAAAGCGACGCATTTTAACTACCTTTTTCTTAGCCGTCAGAGTGTTGGAATTGGGTACCCAGTAAACTGAACGGTGGTCAGAAGACCCTAAGTGCGCGCTTACAACAGGCTTGTTATAATAAGAAGCTAGGTTTAATATCACTAAGTCTAAAACATTATTACCCCTAGTAGGCTCGCGGACAAGCTGTTTTAAGGTGTGGTTTGCTAAAATGTTCATGACGTTTAGGGTGTTAAAATCACCGAAAGGTACTACCCCGCAGCCAGGGTGAGTGGACTTAACAGAGTCAATTCACTCGATGATATAACTAACACGAGTCCGTTGTAAGTCAGCGGGTGCTTCAGGGAAGTACATAGCACCACCGATGATGTCAGAGAGTGGACGAGGCAGGCGCGGAGGACGAAGCCACAGCCACATGCATTCATGATCTGGTGACTCCAGATCAGACCTCCTTTTGAAGGGGATGCCGGATGAAACAAAAGTGCAAACGCCATCTCCACGAGTCGGACGGTCTAGACGCTGTAGAACATAGCTCGGGATGGTGAGGACACTGTCGTCAATCCTATCATTAAACCATGACTCAGTGATGACTGCAATATCCATACGAGTAGATAGTAGCTGGGCAGTAAGCTCGTCAAACTTCTTTTCAAGAGAGCGTGCGTTGGCCAGGTAAAAACTGGGTAAGTCGTAACCTTTTTTCTCGACATGGCGAGAAAGTGAAATAGGCCTGAGATGACATCGCTTGGACCGATCTTCCCCAATGAATCCCGATCTTCTAGTGAAAGAAGTACAAGGTCTCGTTGCGCTATTGCGTGACAGGACGGTTACAATGCTTTATAATTTCACGCAACTCTACACCATTTTTGTGTACGCTGTACCATTCGACATTACGCTGAGCCATTTCACGCAGCGCTATACCATTTGTGTTTACGCTGTATCATTCGACAATACGCTGAGCCATTTCACGCAACGCTACACTGTTTGTATGTATGCTGTACCATTCTACATTACGCTGAGCTATTTCACGCAACGCTACACCGTTTGTGCGTACGCTGTGCTACTCGACAACCTTTGCCATTTGACGCAACGCAACACCGTTTGTGTACTTTATTGCAAAGGAGTGCTAAGCTATTCGCAATTGAGCTAGTCCATTTCACAATTTCATGCTCCAACTCAACATGGGCAACTAGACCGTTTATCATTTGGCTGAACCATCCATGTTTTTGGGGTGTTCTGTTTCACGAAGGAAAACTAACCGTCTATAATTTGGCTATGCCATTCCTTTATTAGCTATTCTATCCTGCAGCTGATCTTTAGACGAGCTTTGTATTTGCTGATCTATTTGACATCCTTGTATTTTTGGTGGTGACGGCCGCCCATAGAGGCCTGTTGCAAATTGACCAATCACCGTTGTGAATTTTTGTGCGTGTGTGCGTTAATTTTTGTAGTCACTCATCTTAAACAGCTTGAGGAAAGAAAAGTAGAAGCTAATCGATTCTTCGCCACAGCTGCTATTTTGTAGAACTCCATTCCAGCATATAATCCGTAGGAACTTTCAGCCGTCTTGCGCAGGAAGATAATGGCCGACCCTGAGAAGAAGTAAGTAATGCTTGTCAACATTTTTATTGAATTACTACGTCACAGCAAGTTTTTATTTACGATTAGCGTGATTTCTTGAACTTAGGATAGATTGTTAGTTGTATGAAACATCTCAGATTACGTGGGTTTCCCATCCGGAGTTGATTCGACCTAGCTCTGTTCTGTTATCAAACAGTAGACTCGAGTTAATGAATTGCGGAAAACTTTATGCAAATGCATTTTCACTGAGATTGACGTTGAAATGAGTTGCAGCATAAGAAAGAAACTTTGCTGAGGTCTTATTTTCTTTCAAAATTAATTCACTTAAAGAAATCCTGGCCTTAGTTCTGAGCGCGTCTTTTCATTTGGTCCTGATTTGGCGAAGGCAGTTTTAAAGCATATTTGAGCAAGATTTCCGTTTTGCCCGTTACTCGTTTAGGCACATTTTTCTTTATTAAGAAACGAGAAACAATAACGACGCAGTTCATTTCCTCTTGGAATGCGGCTCTTTTTGCGGTTTTTGATCCGTTTCCTTGATTTACAGGCACGTTACTTCCAAAATGCACCGCTTGTTATCTGACCACTTTCTATGTAGAAAAGAACCCAATTAAGCGAGTTTTCCATTTTTAAAGCTTCGGCTGATGTCGTTAGATGAGGTAATTTTATTGAGAATTTGACTTATTTTTGGCCATGACTCTTTTGTCTGTTTCTCGTTCTTAAAGCGTCGTGAAGCATGAATGCACTTCAAGTAAACAACAAAATATTCTCGAATGTACTTAAACATTTTAATGTCATTTCGTGTTTTACAGTCGAAGCTGCATTAAGCGGCGCCGTATTATGCGGTCATCCCGTATTAAGCAGTCAGTGGTCCCGAATTTGTTTTCCCATAAACAGTAACTTTTAATCCCAAAATCAAAGAAGTGAGATCAAAGTTGTAAAATCAAAGAGCGAGATTCTGTGCATTAAGTGGTCAATTATGGCATAAGGTGGCGTTGTTTATCGATCTTTATAACACACCTTATCCGTGGAACCTGTATCAAGCGGTCACCCCTTTATTCCCCGTGTTGTTGTTCTGTAAAGCCTGGTTTTCACTTGTGACGCGAGCATAAGTGCAAGCGCAAATGAAGCATAACTGCTCTTATTTCACCGTGAAAACGGCCTCAGTGCACACATTAAGACAAGCGCTCGCACAAGCGCCAGAATCAGAATTTTTCCCTTTTCTTGAACTAGTCCTTGTGCTTATCGACGTTCGTTTTCTCTTTGTAAATTTAACTTGTGCGTGCGTTTGTGCTCACGCATGTGCTTGCTTCGCTAATGAAAACCAAGCTTTACGCCATTGGTAACTGGAATACCTGATTACTGATTCCACGGGGTAAATTGTGCTTTAGATCTAATGCACTAGAGGAAGTAGAGCTGTCAATAACTTCTAAAGAACTACTGGTAGCAATTGACCACGGTAGGCACAGCCTTGAATTATGTGAAAAATAAAATGCTGCATTACATGTCTTACTAATGTGTAGCGAGACTCATGTTCGTATCGAACATGTGCTTGCGTCGCTCATGAAAACCACGCTTTACGCCGTTGGTAACTGGAATACTTGACTACTGATTCCATGGGGTAAATTGTGCTTTAGATCTGATTCACCAGGGGAAGTGGAGCTGTCAGTAATTCCTGAAGAGCTAGTGGTTGTCGTTGACGGGAAGCCTCTGCCTTCCGAGCCTCCGAAGGGGCCATCACCAGGACTTGATATCGAGACTTCCGTAATAAATTGCGTTGATGATGCGGATCAGGTCGAGGGGGAAATTCCAGCTGGTTGTGGTATGTATGATCACAGAGAGTCCTATAGGGATTCATAATGGCGTGCCTTGATTCATTATTGATCTACCTGTTAAAGAATTTTGAGGATACAGTCAGTTTGGTCTGTCTTGGATGCTACAGATATGAACTAAACGATTGGGTTGGGCTGGTGAGGAGAATAATCACCACTAAAAAGAAAAAGGCTCCAGAAGTTTACTCGGTATGCAATTGACACCCTTGTATAGCTTAAGTTAACGCCATTTTCAGCGGATCTGCACTGAGCTTGGCTTTTGTGGTCAATGCACGCATTTTGGCTTCCTATTGTCAATGTGTTGGACTAAGGACAAGAAAAAGCCTTGCACACCGTTTTTTTTTATTGGAAAAAAAATTGTATTACATCATGTCATGTCTTCACGATACTCGTTTTCTACGCCTTGCGTTTCCAACTGGTTGAATTAGATTCTTTGTTTGAGACAAAGCTCACCGGGAAAGTAATTTGCCATCTCTTCGTCGAGGAGTACGGTGACCAATGATTCCATTCTCATTTTCATTTCCGTAGAGGAAAAGCTCCTTTCTGCTAGCAAAAAATGCACAGAATTTTGTGATGAACTCAATTAACACGGTGGCTTTAGTGGCTGTTGCCAGTGATCTATAAGAGCGCAGATGCATGGTTTACCTCAAATAAGCTGTTTTGCCTCCACTTCAGCAAATGTTGTGCACAGTGTGACAACTGTTGCGATTCTTTTTCGGACTAGGCTTATTAGTAGCAATGTTGACATCGTCTGTGTCTGTTCTCTGATAGATGATAAGAAAACTAATAAAAATGCGTGTACGACTAAGCGTATTCCCACTTCTAGATGAACAATGGCGTCAAAATTTGGTTAAAAAAAAAAAAAAAAAAAAAATACAATACTCAAGCGCCTTTACTTTATGTGTTGCCTTTTTTCGTTCTACCACATTTTGACGTCACTTGTGATCTACCTTTGTCTGAAAAAACACATAGCAAAATTTGATATAAATTTCCTCTCTATCATCTGTTTATTGAACCAGAGGACGAGCATGGGGGTATTGATGCTTCTACTCAACAATCTCAACGTGAAAGTAAGTGAACGAGGGCGTCAAGAAAGACATAAACACACGAAGCAAATAAACAGACTCTTAAAACAATGTAATTGTGTTACAAAGTCAACATGCCTTCATTTCGTTTATTCAAAGCCTTTTCTTTCCCCCGAAGACTGTTCATCACATGGAAAACGAGGGCCACATTGAGAGGGTGGTGGGATTCAAACTTCTTTTTTGATGGTTGTTTAAATGAAAAATATCCATACTTGTGAATCGTTCTGGCGTGTGTCTGATTGTTTTACAGAAACAGAGAAGGATTTGGATGATGCTCTACGTAAGGGTGATTTCGATGATATTGATCAAAAAGTGACTCCAAAAACCCTGGCAAGGTGTAAAACCAATACCTTACTCAAATCTTTCCAGGTTGGTCTCGTAATTTTATCTTTACCTATTTTACCGGTTTACTTTACTTAAAGCTGTTTCGCTACTCTAAGTGAAAAATGTGATCCTTCATTCACTGTGGTTTTGTTTCACTACTCCATATGATTAGCTCGTCATACGCATACCACTCTCTCAACTGATTAGCGCCAAAACTTTAACCAGGTGTAACTTCTTCACTGTCTGAGAGTTTATCACCCTTAAAGTAACACTGACTTGCAGTTATATCTTGTTTTTGTTCTTACTGGTCATCGAGGTTCTAGTGTGCTAATTTAAAACAGACGAGTGAAAAAACTCTCCCGCCATGTTCAAGAACTGGAGGCTAACAAGAAATCAGAAACAAGATCTGATTGATTTTTTTTAATAGCCTTTTGATAAACAGCATCACTGTATCTCTATTTAAACATAGGTCAATAAAGCACTGCGAGATTTAGCACATGGTGTAAACCCGGAGAAATACGATATAGAACAGCTTGAAAAGTCTGTGGACGAGTTCATATCAGCCTTTATAGATCCTCTTAAAGCCGACGCCGATACCAGATATACGTTTCAAATTTGTTTTGATGATGTGGTGGACAAGGCAATCGACACGAAGCAGAAGAAGGTACTACACGAGTGATAAAAAGGGTTTCTAATCAATACTTTTTTATATCCTTCACCCCCAAAGTCGACTCTAGCGGGAATACTGTCACCCATCTGATTACATAGGTGCCCCCTGCCTTTACGTGCAGTGTATGAGAGGAAAAAAGAGAGACAATTAACATCGTTATATACCTAGACTTTCACTCAACAAAACGGGCACTGTAATTTGTTGATTCTTGGTCGCGTGCCCCGAGTCAAAAGTAAACAAAAACCGTTAACAGAGGTTTATTTCATCTTTATACTCAGTTTTTCTGCGAGGTTCAATAAGGACTTTTCAACAATTCAGTTTTAAAGCTTTGACATATCATTCGTTAGCGAACTGACATATTGGACCTAGGCGAACCGACTCTAGACGTAGGCGAACAGACCATAGGCGAAAAGACCCGCATGTGGCAAGAACAAAAAGGTGATACATGACGCGCGACCGAGTGTGTCACTGATATGTCGCAAGAATTGTTTTGAAATTTGATGAAGCCAAATGTCGTTAATGGTGACGTCTCCTATGAGGCTCTCCTCTGATAAGTAAAAAGCATTAGCCAATTCAAATTCAGCTAATTTTGTAAAACGATGTATCAACGAATTTTTTCGCAGTTCATCTGTCACCCAGTAGTGTATAACTTGCTCAACTCAAGATGGTACCGCTCTTTTTTTCAAGTAAGAAAAGAATCATGGCGGACACCTAAACGCTGGGGATACTTTTTTCTCAACCTCTGGACAGTGTTTGACATCGTCTTTTTTCCCTTTCTCTTTGCCATTTTCTTCGTCGTACATTTGGTGAAACAGGCCTTGAGGAGGAAAAGAGGTTTATAATATTGTTTTTTAGCATTCGTCAAAGTAGTTGACATCGTACAGTACACGGTAATGCGTTTTTAGCAAACTCTCAGGTATTCAAAAGGTTTGGGCCTGGAGGGGAAGAGGGGTGGGGCGCGGAGGGTGATGGCTTTTCTGTATTTTATTCCTAACTCCATAAAACTGAGTTACCATGCAAGCTGAGTCCTCTCAATTGAAACAATACAGGAGTCCTTGGTAAAGCTACGCGCAAAGCGCGGGTCACGCATTTCTTCCCTAGCACGTCAAACACGCTTCGTGCTTTCCTCGTGCTTGAAAAAAACTAGACCTGTTCTACAGGTCACATCGTTTACGGAACGTTTACAGGTCTGGTATTTGTTCCCACCTAATCATAACAGTCTCAAGAGTGGTTGAGATCGTTATAACCAAGTCTTGAGATTAGATACAAGCAGCTACTAGAGAGTTGTTGAGGTGCTTTTTATCAGTTGTTGCATGTTTCCTTCATGGATCAGTGATTTAATCGCTTAGCTTCTGATGCTTTCCTTGATCATTTTTCAGAAACTGAAATATGTTTCGTTTTGACGCTGCGCAAAGATACCCCAGAAGAAGAATTTAATCAGATTAAAAGGACGATAAACTACATTATTCGTAAATATGGCTGCCACTCTGCCAAATACTGTGTTGTTTTACACGAAATAATCGATAATATCAACTTTAATGAGAGGTACACTACTGAGGCTGCACTTCGAGGGCAGATTGACGCGTTACCGCTGCCAAGCTCTGACAGTTCTCTCGGTGACGATCTTGTGTCCATCCAAAGTGCTTTCAAAGACCAAACACTTGGGAAAAAGGCCAAAAAGGTGAGGTATGCGTGCGCGCAACCGTTTTTGCAGAAAGTTAAAATTAAATATAAATTTTAAAATTAAACGTACCGGAGGTCCTGAACAAAATTCCCGAGGAGTTTTACGCAATAGTTCTTAAGAAAGACGGGAAGATTACGAGCCGATTTACTGATACCTAGGGAAAATAGTGGGACATATTTTTCTCTTTTTGATACCTGACAGAGAAAGAGCATAAACGTTTGATTATTCGTGACAGCGAGTTTAAAAGCTTGAAGCGAGAGGGGAAAGCCTGAGTTCTTTAGCAAGAAGGCAAATGCAAGAGGCTAGCCCATGAGTCATGACACTAACTAGAATGTGATTTGTGTTTATGTTTTAAACATAAATCAACCGTTGCGTGTGGTCGTCAAAATCAATCAACATTGATTATGAATTTGTAAGTATAATTTACCAGGGCTTGATAACCAGCCCATGACTGTAAAATGAGCCCATGGGAACAAGTTAAGAGACAAAACTCGACAGCGCTCCAATCCATTTCACTTTTTGCATTCAGTTTCAACTCTCTGCACAGTTTGGGTTAACTGACGCCTTCTCAACCAATTAGTATGCTGACATTTTTGCATGCATATTAATGATTTAGTTCTTTATCGTATCTGTCATTACATGTACATAACAGCTACAGTTATCAGTTGTGTGAACAGATTAATTAAACGGCGAGATAAAGAAAACGACCAATAACTGATGCAATAGATCCATGGCCAGTAGTTAAGGTACTTACAAGCACATCAGCAATATTTACTGCGAATTCAGTCTTTGTCGTTGAGAGTGTTTTTTTTTTTTTTTCACTGAAAAATTTCAAGCAGCTCTTTCATAAGAAGGTTAGTGTAGTTTCAAGAATGATAAGTTTGGGCTTATATTTGATAAAACTTGTAAATTTGTTCTTGAGAATCAAAGGAATAAATATCACCTTTTTTCAATTTTATGTTTAAATTAGGTGGTCGTGCTCTTTCTTAATGACCAGTTACGCACGGTTATGCCTAAAACCAAGAGAACACCACCTTTACTAGAGGAGATACAGGAGATGCAAGTTAACATCTTTCCCGTCGGTTTTGGGGAGTACACCAAATTATCAGAATTAAATAAGATGGCAACTGAAGATGGCACAGCACGTCACTTTGGAGAATACGAGTCACCCGAGACGTTAGGGATAGCTGTCATACAAGGTAGCCTGGGAAGGTTTAAAATTACGATTAAAAAAAACCCTCCTTGTAATGAAAAAATAAGAAAGTACTGCATGCAGTTGTTACAGTTGTAATCGAGGAAGGTTTTTAACGTTGTTATATTTTTAAAAGCTTTAACTTTTCTCCCCACTTCTCGGAAGTGTGACTGGCTTTATAATTGATATGTTTTACTTTGTTACAGGTATCGAGGGAAAGAACATCTATGGTAAGGACGGGCTATTTTTGTTCGCTAGATTTCCAAAGACCATTAGACTTTTTTTTTCTGATAATTTTCGCCAGATCGTTAGCGCTTTCAGAGTTTTCCTTTGATAGCCTCCATTGTAAGCTAGCGTCTCAATCATTGTTTTCCTGGTATAACTATGATTACTATAATGTCTTCCAGAGAAATACAAGGATTATTTTACGACTCCTTATTTCATCTTTTTCCGCGACACGCTGAGTTATCTCACCCTCCTTGGTCTTCACTTCGCCATTTGCCTGTCCCCTTCCTCTATTGCCTTCAGTCGACTGGAATGGGTTATTTTAGTTTTCTTCCTGGGACGTGTTTTGATGGAGGTGGATCAGTTCAATAAAAAGGCTTGTATGAAACCTTGTATGAAAGCACGAAAGCTGTGTAGGAGGAATAGAGATGGCTCCAGCTACCAAGAACGTTCACATGAGGGTCAACAAGAGACAAGTGAGGCAGGAGAAGACAAGACCTTGCTAAAGAAGCTTAGAAATTATTTCAGGTATTTCAGGGTTTTATTGTCTGTTTCTAGTTTTGGAATGTGATAATACTAGATTCTCATTCATATGAGGGCATGATCAGGAAGTAAGGATGGTGAAAAAGAGATAACAACTTGACTAAGGAAACAAAATGAACCATTATTCTCTGCTTAAGTGCCCTGATCATTTTTCAGAGCTGCATCAACCAATCATAAGGCGACATTGTTCACTGTCAGGGTTCATTGCTTAGGTACGCCATTAATTGGCTCATGTTCATTGTACAACAGATAGTGGTACATGTAAGAATTGATTATATTGCTTGTGAATTATACAAGGTCTTTTCACTGATTACGTTAAATAATGCTCTTCTAACACAGTTGGTATCCATAACTTTTATAGAGGCCCTTGGAATGTGCTTGACTTCATCATTCTTGTTTTCTACCTGATCACCTTCATCTTACGCATAATTACATGGAAAATCTCCACGGAAGTGTCAGACAACAGACTCTTGGCTGTGTCAGGGTATTTCTATGGATTTATCGCCATGTTTCTCACACCGAGAGCCTTTGGTCAGGTCATTGAGCGCGTGCGGGGAATGGGTGCGATACAAATCGCTTTGTTCTTTGTTATCTGGGATGTAATGGCGATATTTTGGCAATTTTTGGCCATGATAATTGCATTTTCTCTGGCTATGACTAAGATGTATCTTGCTGAGAAGGCGTATACCTCAGGAAAAGATTCCGCGGAGGATTTGTGAGTACATATTACGATCTTCCTCAATCCTCGAACTCAGGAACGACAGATTCTTAGTTGTTGGGCTTTATAATGGGCTGGGAGATCTTTTCTTTTATGTTGTGGAAGGGAACCTCATGTATGTCTGGACCACCAATGTATACGTAGGAAACAGTTGGCTAAAAGCTAAGCAAGTGAGATTTAGTTTTGAGGCTGGGAAGCCTAACAGGAGAGTAAAACTACTCAGATCAGAATGTCAAACGTTGCATGAAAGGCCGATTTTGTACAGTCTTTATGAATACTCAGGGAGGAGATCTCACAAAGAGGACCCAATGAATAAGGCACTAAGTAGCACCACTACTACACAAAAGGTTTGATATCGAATTACGATAGCCTGATACCCAATGATCATCGCTAGGTCAGTCATAGTCACAAATTGTGGGGTCAGTGACTTGCTACACACTGACTTTTAAGAGACGAGGGTGCTTCTGGAAGTACCCATATGTTCAGGAACGTTTTTAATCATTTCCCCAGAACCACCCAACCGACTTAAAAGAAATTCGAAGGGAGGGTGGGGGACAGTATTAATGTAAATTTGACAGTTAGCTAATGTGGGATAATTTCTGTTGGTTAAACAGTAAACCCTGGCAACGGTTTCTTTAACATTCATTTTCTCTTATCATTTTAAGGGCATGCAGTGATTCCGGGATAATTTGGTAAGAATGAAATTGTTGCAGTTGTTTTTTACACCAATATTTACGTTTGTACTCTTATGTCTGAAATATACCATATTACACGAAATCTTTACCAAACTTGATTTTCCCGCTTTCAATATGCCGCAATTATTTGAAAACTCATCATTTCAAGCGTGAAATTTTTAGGCAAAAAAGCTAGCGACCCAGTACGCCAGTTAGGTTTCACTTGCGTTAAACAGTGATTAATGGCTGGTTATTTATCTACCCGAGGGATCGGATAGATAGATAAATCATGTGTATTAAGATAAATGCTGATGTAAAGCCACGAACTTTACTAGCTTCATCATGAAAATTTGTAGGGAGGACGCTGTTATCTTTCATGGCAGCAAAGTTACGGGAACAAGAAGCAGAGCTGTGACTGAAGAAACCGTCTTTGCTTTTCATTCCTCTCGCGGCTTTGCGTCTTATCAATTAAGGCGACTTCGTCACCTATTTCTCCACAAAAAAGCTAGCTCAGCCATTAGTTTACCTCAAAGTTTCTCCACTGAGAAAAAAATCCATACGTCATCGTTGCTATTTCTTTTTTCTAGTGGTATCCCTCAGGTTTTGAGGATATCTTGTAATATTTTGGATACCAACACATAAATGTGTTGATGTTTGACTTAATGGAGCTGACCAGGAATCTTGAAAGCAAACTTTTCTGAATCGATGATCCATGTTGGAGCAATCAAACGATGGCTTCCAGGATACAGACGTTGAAAAACATTTATGGCGGTCATAGTGATATCAGTTTAAAAAATTGAATGGTTTTCGATCTAACTCGTTGCTTATGTTCTTCAGTTGGTGGAACATGGCGACACACCATGGTTGGTCTTTACTGGGTTTCGCTGACCTGGACAGGTTGAACTCCGTCGACAATCCATCCGTTTCTCTTATTCATGTACTGTACAGCTTGTTCTTAATCATGGCAGTTATTCTTCTCCTGAACATGATGATTGCGTTACTCTCCAATACCTATCAGCAGGTTCAGGTACTAAACAGTCTCTCTGCATAATTCTCTTCATAATCCAGAGTTAGGAAAATATGAGAAGTTCTCTTCAGTAAACTTAGTAGGACTTTTTTGGGGTAAGATATAAAATACATTTTTCGCAAAGTTCACAAGATTCTATGATCATTTATAAATGTATTTTTGGCCGACCGACGCCTTAGACGAAAATTATGGTGAATATTGTCCCTTGCAATTGGGTATGATATGTCAAAAATATTCTTCCGATGTCGCCTGTTGCTTTTATTAACTGGTATTTCGTTGTAGGCTGTTACGTCCCTCTCTATTCCTCCGTTATTAGGAAAATTCCCTGCAGGAGTGGTCTTTCAAGAGAGCCATTACTGTAAGAACTTACAGCACTTATCATCCAATACCAGTGCCCTTCAACCTTTTGTCTGTCCCCCTGATAGTACTCGGGAACCTCCGTCGGATGTGTTCGTGTAGAACATGGTGCGACACTCCTGCTTCGCTCAAGGGCGGATGGGTAAGCTGGTAACGCCTAGCCGATTAATTTTGTGAGTTTTAACAAGCTGCTGTTGTTTAAAGTTATTATTCACGTCTACTTAGTGATTTTACTTCACTTTCGATGTGGCCTTCTTTGATTCGACAGAGAGTGGCTCTGGATAAAGTGGTGAAGGAACTAGAAAGTGTGTACTTCGAGAAATACGGTTATGAATTTCCCCTCACAGGTGGGTGAAATGCTAGATTGGTAGATAGCCCCAGAAATCTATGATATGGTCATACAAAAGAATATTGCGCAAATAGATGTTCTTCTACTAAACTTTGACTTTTTATTATCAAATGAACATTTCTAAAGAACTTTAAACCATTAGACTGAGGTAAGAATAAAATTTCAAATAAAAAATCACAGATAATTCCAATAATGATGGTCTATTCATAACGAGGCGTATTGTAAATATTTTTCTAACACGATTCAAAAAGGGCTAATTTAATACTTCTAAAGAAGGTTAAACCATGACAGACAAGAAATAAAAAATCACAAATTAAGAATTCAAGTAACGCTAATCTATTTTAACGAGGCGTATCGTAATGATTTTGCTGACAAGATTCAGAAGAGGCCGATTTAATATTTGGTTCCTCGCTTTGTTTCAGAGGGGAAAAAGATAGATCACTTGGTGCATGAAAATGAGGGAAGTCGAAAATTGGCCAACCAGATAGTTCATCAAGTATTCCGATCGCGTGGAAACAAGGAGGAGAAATTTGCGTTCGGACAAAGAGTAAGTATTTTTCAGGCCCACTGCATTTTAACCTTTTCTCTCGAACAAAAATTTAAATGTGCGATCGAGAAAATCACTCAAGAAATGTTGTTCTGTAGTTTCCTTTGACCCTTGAAGAAGAAAGAACTGTTTTGTAGCGACTTAAAAAATCTGATCTCAAATGCTTCTCCAGAAAGTATAAAAAAGTCAACAAAATTTGTTATCAACGAAAATGAATGGGAGGGTTATAACTTGAATAAAACCCCTTCTGGCTTGCTAGTATGTCGGCTGATAAATGTCTCTGATTGAGAGATTGTCTTCCAATTTTTAAAATTTCTCCTTGAAGCTTCGCTTCCTAGCCAAATATTAATTTTTGGACAATGTCTCAGCCGCAGACATTTTCAGGTGACATACCAGCCGTCTGAAGGAGGTATTTCCCGATACTGAAGTTTTGTTCGATTGTCATTTAAAGGTGTGGTATGATTCGCCGGGAATTGCTGTCAATGGCTGTCTCCTAACTTACGTGGGACCTAAGTCCTGCAACATATGCAAAAGTGGAAAGCCTAAGAACATTCACAGTGCCAAGTTCAAGTCTCCCTTTACACCAGAGACACCACGATTTGAGGTGTGCTTTTGATTTATAGAGAATTATTTGCGAACAAAAAGTTTCATTCATATACTTCCTGCTTCATGATAGACTCTATGAAGATGCAACATAATTACATTGCCTTTTTACCCTCTTCCCTTAAATAACCTCCCTCTTGTAGGCGCTGGTATTCTTTTCTATTTTGTAGCACTACAGATACTCATTTTTTTAAGAATGAACTTAACAGTGCCTCCATAATAGAAAGACCAGACTGGTTCCTAAAAAAATTCTTTATGTTCCTCTTGTGGTATATTATTTTCACCTTCGCTTTCATGGTAGCGTGTCAACATCGATCTCGTTTAGGCACTTAACCCTGTAACACCTAAGAGTGACTGACATGTAATTTCTCCTCACATTATCATCCCTGAGTCGAGCATTAGGGTCACAAGAATAAAGTAAATGATCACCAGCCGAAAAAGCTCTTCATTGTTTAACTATAATTCTTCCTTGTTAGCACAAATGTAGGAAACTCAGCCGAAGCCATGGCGTGCGGACATGATATCAGTAGTTCCGTTGCCGAATGATGTTATTTAATTATTACTCACTCTTTACTGTTCCTTTATGAACATTTGAAGTGTTTTTTCGTTACTCTACCTTTTATTATAATCTAATTTGCCAATGGGAAGAAAGGGAAGGAGTTCAAAGCCAGAAAGCCCAGTACAACCAGTACAAAGCGAACAAGATCGGGCCGCCATTACTGAAGACGACCACGGCGCAGATGAGTATGTCACCCTGAGAACTGTTCGGGAATCAGTTAAGGACTCAAGAGTCGATGATGAAGACCCTTTTCGACTCGATTTTGCAGTCGTTCACCACAAGAATTACTGAGGTTAAAAAATAAGTTCAGTCTATCAAGACTAGCCTACAATTCACTCAAAAGGACGTCGATAACCTGAAGCCTTTAGAAGAAAAGCTTGATACCTCCAAAAAAGAAATTGATCAGTTAAAATCTACCTTATCGACACAGTCACTTTCATAAGAGGATATGGAAAACGAAAGCCATTAACAACAAGATTGCCATTAACAACAAGATTGGCATTGACATCGACATCGAGAGAGCGCACAGAGTCGAACGCAATAACTTCAATTAGTAGTCCTTTGACTCATATCTTTGATGTATCGCTAAGTTCTGGAGTTGTTCCAGCAAAGCTAAAGATTCCTCGTGTCGTACCATTGTTTAAAATTGGCGATAAGTCATTATTCTCAAATTACAGACCTATCTCTGTTCTACCCTCTTTCTATAAAGTTTTGGAAAAACTTGTCTACAATCGAAATATTGATTATATGGGTAAATGTAAGATACTGACCGATAATCAATTCGGTTTTCGTAAACAGCATTCGACTAAATATACCTCAGCAGCTCTTTTGTATCACAAAATTTCTTCTGCTATTGATAATAATGAGAAAACAGAGAGTTTATTTATTGATTTTTCTAAAGCCTTTGACACGGTTAACCATCAAATTTTCCTTGATAAGCTTCTTCACTATGGTTTTCGCGGTGTTGCATTTAACTGGCTTGAAGACTATCTAAACAATAAACAAATCTTGTTCAATTTGATGGATTTAATTCATTCTATTCAAATATCAAATGTGGTGCCCCCCCCGGTTCCATTCTTGGTCCTCTGCTCTTTCTAATTTACATCAATGATATCTGTGATGTCTCAACGGTTTTAGACTTTATTCTTTCTGCTAATGATATCAGAAAAACATCTTTTTCTCCCATAAAAATTTGAATTTTATCAAGAAAACCTTGAATGAAGAATTGCTTAAATGCTTAACCTAACGGACTGTTGCCGAGCCAATAACCAAAACAGAAAAGGGAAAATCGTAATATTAAACTAGAGATTAAACACTGTACTATACTAGATGTTACTCGACGAAAATTTTTCATGGAAACCGCACATTACTTATATCGCTAGGAAGTTTCAAAATCCATCGGTATAATCTATATAGTTAGTCTCTGCCTACCTACTTCAACTTTATGTACCCTGTACTATAGTCTTGTTTATCCCTACTTACTTTATTGCATTACGGTATGGGGCTCTACTTATCCATCCACCTTGAAACATATTGCTCTTCTCCAGAAAAAGGTGGTACGAATTATATCAAGAAGTACTTTTAACACTCATGCTGAACCTTTATTTAAGCAGTTGAAAATTCTTAATCTATACAACGTATAACGATTTCAAATAGGAAAGATCATGGTTTTGTTCAAGATGAGCCGTCTACCTGGTGCTCTTAAAATGTTATTTCGTTTTCGAGTAGCAATAATTGCTATTACACCAGACAATGCATTTCTTTTACATACCCCTTTGCAGAACAAATATCAAACAGTCTGCATTATGTTTCCAAGGACCTAAATTTTTCAATTCTCTGAATATAGAAATCCAAAATGTTGGCACACTTTCCCTGAGTAAGTCTGAACTGCGAATATTACTCCTACTGAGTTGAATCCCTACTTATTCTTCTTTATTGATTTATTGATTGATGTATTGATTTATTTATTTGTTTTATTATGACTATTTTTCTTACTTTTCTCACGCTGCTTAAGTATATGTTTGTGTGAATGCCTGCTATTGTTTATGTTGTTTTATGAGTGTGTGTGTGTGTGTGTGTGTGTGTGTGTGTGTGTCCTTTCCTTTTTAACCTAAAATATTTTTGTACCTAAATCACGCCATAATACTGATACCTAACTTTTGTGAAATATGAGGAGCCTGCAGCTCGCATAAACCTCTTGGTTTCCATACGGGTTTCTTCGCCACGCTAAATCTTCGGCTATATCATATAAATGTACATGAAATTCCTTTTTTTATTTTTACTGATGCATCATAATTACAAATTGGCAAAAAAATAAATAAAGAAAGAAATAGAGAACAGCATGGAGAATATTCATAATGATGTTAGGGTGTAAAGGTTAAATTTATCTCCTTGTTCTCTTTCGTTGAGGTGCATGTCAGGGTCAAATTATACTGCCTTTGATGAGCACCTTTGGATAACGTAACGGTTTTTATTAATTATTGTTGTTGTTATTTATATTTGTGCTATTACTTTGTAATCATTATCATTACTGCAGTTGTTATTATAGCTGCTTTTGTTGTTTATATAATCGTTATTTCGGATGTTGATTGTTTATATTGTGGCTAACATCGTCTTTATCATCGTTGTTATTTTGTTTTGATCTAAGAAAATAGTATTCCCTCGCACTCATTTGCGAAAATCCCATTTGCAGCCTGAAACAAAAATTAAAAGCATGAGACTTGCGGCAACCGTAACTACAGTCTAAAAAACAAAAGTCCGTCATTGTTTTGCAGGTACTTATTCAAGAGACTGGGGAGAGGTGTATTGCGGCTCTGGGTGCTGTGCCTGAGTCGTACGACTGTCATAAAATGCCTGGCTGTTGTAGTGGAAGCGTCGGTTACCACACAGACGATGGTGAAATATTTGAAACTGGCTTCCATAAGCTGGGAAGAGAAGTGAAAGGTATGGGTTACTTTGACGATAGGTGTACGATATCTGCCACAAGGACCTGTTGGCGCTTGGAAACGTAGTCAATGCCTTGCCGTCCTTTCCCCATGTTTGGTTTATTTTGTTATCTTTTTGCTATGTACTTAATTTCTTTCTGTTGATAACTTAGGAGCCATGGCTTACCGCGGCGATCTCATCGCCTGTGAAGTTGATTTTAGTGAAGTCTCCGAGGGAAATGTGTCTGTGTTGTTCTTCTTGAATGGTAGAAAAGTAGCGTGTTCTTCAGTGGAGTATACCGAGGGAAATGAACTATATCCCTTCGTTTCATTGGGATCTAAAGGCATTACAGTGCTCACCAAGGTATTTCGAAAGAGGGAGGGGGGAGGGGAGGGTAATGGGCTAGAAATTGAATCTGTAAATGGTTTGGTTTCATCAGTGATCTGCTAACATATCACGTCTCGGCACACTCCTCCAATTACAGTCAAGGGATTGTTCATGAGACCAAGTTTAATGTGGCATGTGGCGAGGAAGAACTTTGTCGTAACCAGTGTTGAAAAGACCACTTAAAATTTTGTTCAAGTTCGTGTAATTTAAGTGTTTGCGAACATTCACATACTATCCAACCTTTTTACTAAAAGGCTGTGCCTTGATTGCTCTTAAAGCAAGAACAGGCAAAGAGCGCGTCGATCTCATCTAATTTTATTTCCAGCATATCACAGTATTCCATAATTGTGGAAATTAGAGTTTATAGTTCACAACCATGATCATCGCTGTCCTAAATTTCGTACTTTCCATTTTCAAATCTGAGACTTTTGATTTTTTGCACGTTTTAGATGTGCCATCCTGACAGAGACCGTTTTAGTAGAGTAACAAAGGAAATTGGAGATCTGCGACGTGATTTTCAGGATCAACTTGCCGAGCAAAGGAGGATGTTGTCAGAAATAAGAGATTTAGTACTGCTTTTGAAGGAAGTAAAGGATAAAGATGAGCATGAAAAAGATATTAAGAAGTTGGCTGATTATTTAAGTTAAATCCACAGGTGTTAATGTATTGGGCACGGTTTGATGGATCAGATCAATGGATGAATGAAAACAAAGAAAATTTTCATCACCTCAGTAGTTCTTCGAGAACATTTATTAAGCCTAGGCGCAATATTAATAAGTTTGCCACCACTTTTTTCGATAAATGAAAGGATGCAAAATGTAGATAAAGCTGTAACTCAAACTGAAATTGTAGTTTGCTCACTTAAAAAGAATGTAGGAGTTATGAAAACCATGCATTATCATTTATAAGTTACTTTTGCTTTAGTTAACTCCTGGTCAATAACCATAGTCTCCCCTTCAGTGTTATACATGTCCTCGCAAATTATTTGGGAGAATGTAGAGTTAAATAAATATATCACTTTGCTTATGATTTAATCTGTTATCTGTTTACTGAAGAACGCACGAATATTATAGAGAGAAAAGTACTTCTGCTAATCTATTTCACACTGAATTGTTTCCTTTCGTTTAAGTGTCAATGTGTTAACGCATTCAGATTAATTTACGCAAATTACAAATATTCCATTCACCAACCATATGTTCTTAAGTTTGTTTCAGAATTTATAATACTTGTACCCATTCAATCAATGCGTAAAGTGTAAATATATATATAAATATTGTTGATAAGCGACAGATTAGTCGTACAATCCAACTACCTTGAGGGTGCACTATCGGACAAAGCCAATTAAATTACAGGGTCATTCAAAGAATTCAAGATATACCAATAATTTCGATCGGACTGCTGCAAGGACTGTGCGAAAACATTCTGATTCCATCATTTCGAGTGGTCAGTACCAGTGGTTTTCATACCACTGGAGAGGTTGGGGAGCAAGGAGACATTTTAACCCCCACTCACGGCCTCTAGTGCACAGGGTTTTCTCCCTGTGCCTTTCTTAAAATTCCTCTAGTCTCTAATGAAGATAGCAGCTAAAGAGATTATTTGCTCTAATACTAGATTAATATTTTTTTTTTCGGATGTAATCGCAAGACGGCCACGAAGGGCGAGTCATCTTTACATCTTTGCAACTGATGCGTATGTGATCCCGGTGAACAAAATGATCCCCAAGTTTGCACTTCAATGGACCCGGGACATTTTGAATTGATCGGCGCATAAGATCACATAGGGGGTATTACGTAGACTATAGTTGGCGAAGTCCGTTATACCAGTCGAAAAAAAAAAAATCGGTCGCAGAATTCTGAGAGTGAGGTGCGGCGCTAACAACTTTATTTTTTCTTTTCTCATTGTTTTCTTTTTTCACCCCCGTAACGGACTTCGGTGTGTCTGTCACAATCTGATACGTGTCAGTTAGAAAACAAAAGCAAAAAGGAAGAGCGCATGTACACTTTTGAATGAATTGTATTGATGCTGTAAGGAGAAATTATTTCTTGGTCACCCATTGGAATTAAAGGTTCCACATTGGTTTCCTCTCTTACCTGATATTTCTCGGTATAAATGGGCTTAAATAGGTTTTTTTCGTGGAGAAGTGTTGATCTTCATAATTTGCAATATTAAACCTTGTAGAATGTGTTAAATTCATCAATATTTGTCTTTTTGTCTAGGTTTAGCCTGAAGCTAAAGTCTGACGTAAGTGGAAAGTTGCCAGAATGAATGGTTCAGTAAAAAATTGTATCGCATAGTAACTCTTTGATGGCGTACAAACTCCCCTGAAAATAAAAGTCTTGACTGGCCAGGATATTTTTGAGGAAAGAGTTGTTTGAAGAGTATGATTGACAACTCATTTTCACAGGTGAAACTAAAGATGCTGATAAACTAGGAATGAGTTGTTAAACAATAGGGAAATGCAAACTCACGCAATTTTATTGAAAAGACTTTCAATAATGTTATGTGTACGTTATATCAAGCAATAATAATCACTAGTGAGTTTCAAATTTCCAAAAAACATAAATAATTTTGCAAGCAATTATAAATATCTAATTCCAAGAGATGCTCTTTCGCTAAGTCTGACTCAGCAACATTTAGTTAGCTTTTATGAATATTTTAATATGGAAGGTAGCCAGAAAGTAAAAATAATTTGGACTGGCCGTTGTTGTTCATATTTTTTCTTGGCAAATGATGAAAAGAATTAGGAGCAAATTGCGACAATTACTCTCTTCGTTTTGTAGCAGCATATATAAAATAGCTTAATTGCTCCTTCTTTTGTTCCACAGTCATATCCAGCATGTCTAGATTTATACTTTTGCGTATCAGACACGTGTTCCCTTTGTAGCCGTTTTTGCGACGTCATGCAACTGATGCACGTTGCGTGACATCCCAGAAAAGGCTACGAGATATACCGGTACTCCGCAGTTTCATTGAATCATTCACGAAAGTATTATATGGATACCTAGTTCAACTTTATTTTCGAACTTAAAAAATATCTGGCTTTGTAAAAGATGAGGAGGTTCCTTAGTATTTGCAAAGAGTAATTTTGTGAGGGGATGAATTGTTTACGCATTCAGATTGGTTCTCGCCTATGATCTATTGGAGGACAGACGCCTAGAAGACCTGTGAGCAGATTATTAGCAAGATCATCTGGGAGCCCTTCCGTTTACCCTGGAAGATGATAACCGGTTCCTAGTCCCCCACATTACAAGTTTATCCCCTCCCCGACGAGTTCGCGACGACTAGCACGAGTTTGCTCCCAAATACTTTTTAAAAATCCTTTGCTCTTGGCAAAAAAAATTCTTCGCGATCAGGCATGTTGTGTAAGACTCGGAGGAAAGACCCCACGTTATCCCACAACATTGGAGATTTCACTACCTTCAATGGATCACAATCTTCCGCATATGCTATGGAAATGTTGAAAACAGAAAGATACCGATTCCTCTTCTATGCGAAGAAACCTCCCAAAATTCAACAATTTACCTACGTGCAGCGTCACTGAGAAAAAATAAGGCCAATATTCCAAAAATATCTTATTTGCTCTTATTTAATTTTTCCCTGTTCTCACCGCGCCTTCTTTCACAAGTTTTAGCCCAATTCAAATCAAATATTGATATCATGAAAATCTTGCTGGTCCGACGAAGAAATATCCATTTTGTTAACTGTGTTATGACAGCTGTACTGACAACTTGGCTATTTTCTAAGACTACGGCTTCCTGGGGAATAAATATTTTTTCAACCTAGAAAATAACAAAAAGGAAAAGATCTGCATTAAGAATATATTCGTTGATGAAAATAGTCGGAGAACAAAACCAACGGAAATACTGACGGAATTCGAAAACTTCTATTCTAAACTTTACAAGGAAAATTCACTTACTTTGGGTGATTCTATGAATAACTTTCTTAATGGAGCGAACGATGGCAAACAGTGTTTATCTAAAAAATTCAATCGAATTGAATCGTTCAGGTAAAACAAAACATCAGGAAATGATGGCCCAACTTCCAAATTTTACTTACCGTTTGGAAGTCTTTTGGAAAATCATTTCATAGACTCTTTACACTTCTCCCATGTTCATGATCAACTCTGTTCTTCTCAGAGACGTTTATTGGTGATTATTTTGAGAAACAAGATTAGAGTAGTCGTTTGATCCTAAATTGGCGCTGTATCTCACTAACAAATGTCGATTTGAGAATAGTTTCAAAAGCCTTCCTAAGGGACTCGAACTTTTTCTCACCGAAATTATTCATTACAACCAAAATGGATTTGTGAAATGAAGATCTGTGTTTGATGCAGTGTGGACCATCGGGGATAGTTTGGGAATGAAAATAGCTCTGGGATCCTGGTTGTTATCAAATTTGAAAAAGCAAATGATTCTGTTGCCCATGTTTGCCGGTTACAAATTTCCCCTCACAGGTGGGTGATACGCTAGATTGGTAGATAGCCCCATAAATCTATGATATGGTCCTAAAAAAGAATTTCGCGCAAAGAGATGTTGTTCTACTAACCCTTGCTTTGTTATTATCAAATGAACATTTCTAAAGAACTTTAAACCATTAGAGGTAAGAATAAAACAAGAAATAAAAAGTCATAAATAATTCCATTGATGATGGTTTATTCATAACGAGGCGTATTGTAAATATTTCGTTAACACGATTCAGAGAAGGCCAATTTAATACTTCGTTCCTCGCTTTGTTTTAGAGGGGAAAAAGATGGATCACCTGGTGCTAGAAAATGAAGGAGGTCGAAAATTGGCCAATCAGATAGTTCGGCAAGTATTCCGACCGCGTGGAAACAAGGAGGAGAAACTTGCGTTTGGCCAAAGAATGAGTATTTTTCAAACCCACATTCACGTGTTAATTAAACGGGAAGTTTCCCTACCATATACTATGGATCCTGCTCCATCAGGATACACCTTTTTAACCTTTTTAATTTGCATTTTAACCTTTTCCCTCGAACAAAAATTTAAATTTGCGACTGAGAAAATCACTCAAGAAATGTTGTGCCAGAGTTTCCTTCTACCCTTGAAGAAAAACGAACAGTTTTGTAGTGACTTAAAAAAGCTGATCTCAAATGCTGCTCCGTCAAAAGTCAGCAAAATATGCTGCGATACGGAAATGAATGGGAGGGTTGTAAATTGAATAAAACCTCTTCTAGCTTGCTGGTATGCCGGCTGATAATGTCCCTGGTTGAGAGATTATCTTTCAGTTTTTAAATTTCTCCTTGAAGCTTCGGTTCTTGGCCAAATATTCATTTTTGGACAATGTCTCAGCCGCAGACATTTTCAGGTGACATAGCAGCCGCCAAAAGGGGGTCCCTCATGATACTAAGGTTTTACTCGATTGTCATTTAAAGGCGTGGTATGATTCGCCGGAAATTGCTGTCGATGACTGTCTCCTAACTTACAGGGGACCTGATTTCTGCGACACATGCAAAAACGGTGAGCCTAAGAAAATTCACAGTGCCAAGTTCAAGTCTCCCTTTACACCAGAGACACCACGATTTGAGGTGCGGACCTATAGACCTATAGAGAATTATTTGCGAACAAAAAATTTAAATCATATACTTCTTGCTTCATGATAGACTCTTTGAAGATGCAACATAACTATACCGCCTTTTTACCCTCTTCCCTTTCATAACCCTTCTCTTGTAGGCGCTCGTATTCTTTTCTATTTTGGAGCACTACAGACACTCATCTTTTTACAAATGAACCTAATGGCGCCTCCATAATAGAAAGACCAGACCGGTTCCTCTTGTGGTATCCTATTTTCACCTTCGCTTTCATGGTAACGTGTCAACATGGATCTCGTTTGGGCACTTCACCCTGTAACACCTAAGAGTGACTATGATGTAATTTTTCCTCGCATTATCATCCCTGAGTCAAACATTAGGGTCACAAGGATATCGTAAATGATCACCAACCGAAAAAGCTCTTCATTGTTTAAATAATTCTTCCTTGTCGGCACAACTGTATAGGGAACAGCATGGAGAATACTCATAATTATGTTAGGGCTTGAAAGATTAAATTTATCTCCTTGCTTCACATCGTTGAGGTGCATGTCAGGGTCAAGTTATACAAACTTTGATGGCCACCTTTGAATAGCGCGATGGTGCTATCATTCAGCCAAAATTCCTTTTTGGATTAACCGTTTATATTTATATTACTATTGTTATTATTATTATTTATATTAGTGCTATTGCTTTGTAATCATCATCACTATTGCAGTTGCTATTATGGCTGCTTTTGTTGTTTCGGGTGTGATTGTTTATATTGTGGCTAACACCGTCTTTATCATCATTATTATTTTGTTTTGGTCTAAATAACTAGTATTCCCTCGGTCTCATGAGCAAAAAACTAATTTGCATACTGAAACAAAAATTAAAAGCATGGGACTTATGGCAACCGTAACAACAGAGTCTAAAAAACGAAAGTCTATCATTGTTTTGCAGGTACTTATTCAAGAGACTGGGGAGAGGCGTATTGCGGCTCTGGGTGCTGTGCATGAGTCGTACGACTGTCATAAAATGCCTGGCTGGTATAGTGGAACAGTCGGTTATCACATAGACGAGGGAAAAATATTTGAAACTGGCTTCCATGAGCTGGGAAGAGAAGTCGAAGGTATGGGTTACTTTGACGATAGGTGTACGATATCTGCCACAAAGATCTGTTGGCGCTTGGAAACATAATCAAAGTCTTACCGTCCTTCTGAGGGCGACCTTGCGACAGTAGGTTTCTATTTTCCAAAGAAAAAGATTCAGAAGAAGATACTAAGAGGCTGGACGGAGGAAAACAAAGAAGATTTTCATCACCTCAGTAGTTGTTCGAGAAAATTTATTCAGCTCAGTGCAATCTAAATTTGTGTGAATCCCTGTGCCTTTCTTAAAATTCCTCAAGTCTCGAATGAAGATAGCAACAGAAGAGATTTTTTTATCTTATACTTAGATTAATATTTCTCTCGAATGTAAGCGCGAGGCGGGCACGAAGGGCGAGTCACACGCGGGGAGAGTCAAAGAGAGAAATCACCTGTGCAATGATGCATATGTGATCCCGGTGAACAAAATGATCCTCAAGTTTGAACTGCAATGGACCCGGGACATTTCGAATTGATCGGTGCATAAGATCATATAGGGCGTATTTACGTAGACTATAGTTGGCGAAGTCCGTTATACCAGTCGAAAAAAAAATCAGCCGCAGAACTCTGGGAGTGAGGTGCAGCGCGCTGACATCTTTTTTTTTTCTCATTGGGTTTTTTTTTTTTTTTTTTACCCCCGAAATGGACTTCGGCGTTTCTTTCACAGTCTGATACGTGTCAATTAGAGAGGAAAAAGAAAGGGCGCCTGTACACTTTTGAATAAATTGTTTATTTATTTCTTGGTCACCCATGGGAATTAAAGGTTCCAGATTGGTTTTCTCTCTTAACTTATATTTCTTGGAATAAATGGGCTTAAATTTTTTTTCGTGGAGAGGTGTTGATCTTCATAATTTGCAATAGTAAACCTTGTAGAATGCGTTAAACTCATCAATCTTTGTCTCCTTGTCTAGGCTTCGCCTTATTTAAATTTATTTTTGAACTTGAAAATATCTGGTTTTTGTAAAAGATGAGGATGTTCTTTAGCATTTGCAAAGAGTACTTTTATGAGAAGATGAATTATACACGCATTCTGACTGGTTATTGCCTATGATCTATTGGAGGACAGACGCGTAGAAGACCTATAAGTAGATTACTAGCAAGATCATCGAGGAGCCCTTCCGTTTACCCTGGAAGATGATGACAAGTTCCTTGGCCCCCACATCGCAAGTTTACCCCCTCCCCGACAAGTTTGCGACGACTAACACGAGTTTGTTCCCAAATGCTTTTAAAAGTCCTTTGTTCTTGGCTAAAAATATTCTTCGTAATCAAGCATGTTTTGTAAGTTCCGGAGGAAAGCCCCCTCGTTATCTTACAACATTGGAGATTTCACTGCCCTCAATGGATCACAATCTTACGCATATGCAAATGAAATGTTGGAAACGGAAAGATACCGATTCCTCTTCTATGCAAATAAACCTCCCAAAATTCAACAATTTACCCACGTGTGGCGTCGCTGAGAAAAAATACAGCCGGTATTCCAAAGATATCTTGTTTGCTCTTGTTTAATTTTGCCCTGTTCTCACCGCGCCTTCTTTCGCAAGCTGCCGCCTAATTAAAAAAAATTTTCATATCATGAAAACCTTGCCGATCCGACGAAGAAATATCTATTTTGTTAATTGTTTGATTAATTTGTTTTTCTTTACCAAATTTGTTTCTCATTACCAAAGTAAAACGTGATCAACTTGGATATTTTCTAAGGCTACGGCTTCCTAGGGAATAAATTTTTTTTAACCTAAAAAATAACAAAAAGGAAAAGAACTGCATCAAGAAAATATTTGTTGGTGAAAATAGTCGAAAGTACTCATTACAATGAAAATGGATTTGTGGGATGAAGATCTGTGTTTGATGCAGTGTAGACCACCGACAAATAGCTCTGGAATCTTGGTTGCTATAGATTTTGAAAACGCATACGATTCTGTTACCCATGATTTTCTATTTGAAGTTTCGGAAAAATTTTAAGTTTGGATCGTATTTCAGGCAGTGGATAAGAACCTTTTATACAGATATGTCAAGATGTACTATGAATAACGGTTTCAATACAAATTTTCTTTTGTACAGAGCATAGGGTTCGTCGTGATCTCTCGCACCTTTGTTTTTTATCTTGAACCTGAGAATTCTCGCGTGTCAAGAATAAGAATTTAACTGCATTCGCTGCTGATATGACCTGTTTTTCAAATATATGCGTGCTCTTGTGTGCGCTAGAGGCATATTTTAGAGTCTGGTGAACAATGTTTAAAAAAAAAAAAAATATTGAAGGCTACTTATCTCTAGCATGTGAAGAATTCACTTCCGCAGTGAGGCCTGTTGCAAATTGACAAATCACCGTTGAAAATTTTTTGTGCGTGTGTGCGTTAATTTTTGTAGTCACTCATCGTAAACAGGTTGACGAGAGAAAAGTAGACGCCAATCGATTCTTCGCCACAACTGCTATTTTGTAGAACTCCATTCCAGCATATAATCCGTAAGGACTTTCAGCCGTCTTGCGCAGGAAGATAATGGCCAACCCTGAGAATAGGTAAGTAATGCTTGTCAACATTTTTATTGAATTATTATGTCGCAGTAAGTTCTCATTTGCGGCTAGCCTGATTTCTTGAACTTAGGAGAGATTGTTATTTGTGCGAAACATCTCAGATTACATGGGTTTCCCATCTGGAGTTGATTCGACTCAGCTCTGTTCTGTTATCGAACAGTAGACTCGAGGTGATGAATTGTGGAAAACTTTATGCAAATGCATTTTCACCGAGATTGACGTTGAAATGAGTTACAGCATAAGAAAGAAAACTTTGCTGAGGTCTTATTTTCTTTCAAAATTAATTCACTAAAGAAATCCTGGCCTTAGTTCTGATTGCGTCTTTTCTTTTGGTCCTGATTTGGCGAAGGCGGTTTTAAAGCATGTTTGTGCAAGATTTCCGTTTAGCCCGTCACTCGTCTGCACATTTTTCTTTGTTAAGAAACAAGAAACAATAACGACTCAGTTGATTTCCTCTCGGAATGCTGCGGCTCTGTTTGCGGTCTTTGATCCGTTTCCTTTATTCACAGGCGCGTTACTTCCAAAATGCATCGCTTGTTATCTGAGCGCTTTCTATGTAGAAGAGAACTCAATTTAGCGAGTTTTCCATTTTTAAAGCTTCGGCTTATGCCGTTAGGTGAGGTATTTTTTATTGAGAATTTGACTTATTTTTGGCCATGACTCTTGCCTGTTTCTCGTTCTTAAAGCGTCGTGAAGCATGAAGCTTATATCATTAATGCACTTGAAGTAAACAACAAAACATTCTCGAATGTACTTAAACATTATAATGTCATTTCGTGATTTACAGTCGAAGCTGCATTAAGCGGCGCCGTATTATGCGGTCATCCCGTATTAAGCGGTCAGTTGTCCCGAATTTGTTTTCCCATAAACAGTAACTTTTAATCCCAAAATCAAAGAAGTGAGATCAAAGTTGTACAATTAAAGAGCGAGATTCTGTGTATTAAGTGGTCAATTATGGCATAAAGTGGCGTTGATTATCGATCTTTATAATAAACCTAATCCGTGGAACCTATATCAAGCGGTCACCTCGCCATTCCCCTTGTTGTTGTTCTGTAAAGCCTGGTTTTCACTTGCGACGCGAGCATAAGCGCAAGCGCAAATGAAGCATAACTGCTCTTATTTCACCGTGAAAACGGCCTCGGTGCACACATTAAGACAATCGCTTGCATAGGCGCAAGAATCAGAATTTTTCCCTTTTCTTGAACTAGTGCTTGTGCTTGTCGACGTTCGTTTTCACTTTGTAAATTTAACTTATGCGTGCGTTTGTGCTCACGCTTGTGCTTGCTTTGCTAATGAAAACCAAGCTTTACGCCATTGGTAACTAGAATACCTGATTACTGATTCCACGGGGTAAATTTTGCTTTAGATCTAATGCACTAGAGGAAGTAGAGCTGTCAATAACTTCTAAAGAAGTACTGGTAGCAATTGACGAGGAGCCTGTGCCCACCGCGGTTGCGGTTGATGAGGATCAGGTCGAGGAGGAAATTCCAGCTGGTTTTGGTATGTATGATCACAGAGAGTCCTATAGGGATTCATAATAGTGTGCCTTGATTCATTATTGATCTACCTGTTAAAGAATTTTGTGGATACAGTCAGTTTGGTTTGTCTTGAATGCCACAGATATTAACTAAACGATTGGGTTGGGTTGGTGAGGAGGATAATCACCACAAGAAAAAAAAAAAAGGCTCCAGAAGTTTACTCGGTATGCAATTGACTCCCTTATAAAGCTTAAGTTAACGCCATTTTCAGCGGATCTGCACTGGGCTTGGTTTTTGTGGTCAATGCACGCATTTTGACTTCTTATTGTCAATGTGTTGGACTAAGGACTAGAAAAAGCCTTGCACACCGTTTTTTTTTTGTGACTGGAAAAAAAAAATTGAATTATATCATATCATGTCTTCACAATACTCGTTTTCTATGCTTTGCGTTTCCAACTGGTTGAATTAGATTCTTTGTTTGAGTCAAGGCTCACCGGAAAAGTAATTTACCATCTCTTCGTCAAGGAGTGCGGTGACCGATGATTTCATTCTCATTTTTATTTCCGTAGAGGAAAAGCTCCTTTCTGAAAGCAACAACTGCACAGAATTATGTGATGAACTCAATTAACTCGGCGGCTGTTAGTGGCTGTTGCCGACGATCTCGCATAGTTTATCTCAAATAACTTGTTTTGCCTCCATTTCGGCAAATATAGTGCACAGTTTGACAACTGTTGCAATTCTTTTTCAGAATAAGCTTATTAATAGCGATGTGGACAGCGTCTGTGTCTGTTCTCTGATAGATGATAAGAAAACTAATCAAAATGTGTGAACGACTAAGCGTATTCCTACTTATAGATAAACAATGGCGTCTAAATTTGGTTAAAAAACGAAAAAATAAACATCAGCGACATACTCATGCGTCTTTTCCTCATGTGTTGCCTTTTTTTCGTTCTACCACATTTTGACATCACTTATGATGTACCTTTGTCTGAAAAAACACATAGCAAAATTTGTTATAAATTTCCTTTCTATCATCTATCTGTAGAACCAGAGGACGAGCATGGGGGTATTGATGCTTCTACTCAACAACTGCAACGTGAAAGTAAGTGGAAGAGGGCATCAAGAAAGACATAAACACAAGACGAAAATAAACAGACTCTTAAAACAATAGTGTAATTGTGTTACAAAGTCAACGTGCATTCATTTCGTCTATTCAAAGTCTTTTCCTTCCCTGAAGACTGTTCATCACATGAGAAACGAGGGCCACATTGAGAGGGTGGTGGAATTCAAACTTCTTTTTCGGTGGTTTTTTAATTGAAAAATATCCATACTTGTGAATCGGCATTCTTGCGTGTGTCTGATTGTTTTATAGAAACAGAGAAGGATCTGGATGATGCTCTGCGTAAGGGTGATTTCGATGCGATTAATCAAACGTTGACTCCAAAAACCCTGGCAAGGTGTAAAACTAATTCCTTACTCAAATCTCTTCAGGTTGGTCTTGTAATTTTATATTTACCAATTTTACCGATATACTTTACTTTAGGCTGTTTCGCCAGACTAGGTGAAAAATGTAATCCTTATTCACTGTGGTTTTGTTTCACCACTCCATATGATTAGCTCGTCATACGCATACCACTCTCTCAACTGATTAGCGCCAAAACTATAACCAGTCGTAACTTCTTCACTGTCCGAGAGTGTCCTTGTATCTTTATCACCCTTAAAGGATCACTGGCTTGCAGTTATATCTTGTTTTTGTTCTTACTGGTCATCGAGGTCTCTGTGTGCTAATTTACGACAGAAAATTTAAAAAACTCTCCTACCATGTGCAACAATTAGAGGCTAACAAGAGATTAGAAACAATATCATTGATTTTTACAAGCCATTTGATAAAGAAGATAACTTCATTTCTTTATAAACTTAGGTAAACAAAGCACTGCGAAATTTAGTACATGGTGCGAACCCGGAGAAAGACGATATAGAACAGCTAGAAAAATCTATAGGCGAGTTCGCAGCAGCCTTGATAGATCCTCTTAAAGCCGACGACGATACCAGAAATACATTTCAAAGTTGTTTTGATGATGTGGTGGACAAGGCAATTGACACAAAGCAGAAGAAGGTACTACATAAGTGATAAAAAAGGTTTCTAATGAATAGTTTCTGATATCCTTCAGCCCTAAAGTCGATTTTAGTGCGAATGCTGTCGCCCATCTGATCACATAGGTGCCCTTACCTTTACATGCAGTGTAAGTAAGGAAAGAAGAAAGACACTTAACATTATTATATGCCTAGACTTCAGTCAACAAAACGAGCACGAGGATCGATTCTATATTCGTTTCTTCAACCGCAGCGCACACATATGATCTTTGTATGTTTACAGCCATTATTCACCACTTCGAAGGTTTATTTGGATCCAACATAATAACCAGCTCTTAGGTGGCTTGTTAGGTAGAGCGCTGCACCAGTATCGCAGAGGTCATGGGTTCAAATCCCGTACGGGCCTGAATTTTTTTTTTTCAGTCCTTATTTCAACTAATAGTTCAGTGGTGTTCATAACCGCGAGGATCTATTCTATATTCGAGCACTGTGATTGGTTGATTCTTGGTCACGTGCCCTTGATTAAATTCAAATGTATCCCGACCGGGATACAATTGCGCAGTTGTTGCTCGCGCGCCGAATACAACAGCATGTTTTTGCCACATGATTGTTTAAAGGAAAGTCTAAATATGTAACAAAGCACTTAATATATGGTCCCTCGGGAAACTAGTTTGTTTTGTTTTCCCTCGAGTCCTGATGTTTCCCGAGACTTCAAAACTAACTGTTTCCCGAGGGACTTTACATTAAGTGAATAATGCTCCCACCAAACACCACCAGTGAAAGCTTCCTCGCCGGTGTGATATTACAAAGGGGAAAAGATACTTTTAAGATTTATGCACACAATATTACGATATACTTGGTGCCAATCAAATGTACAGGACGTCATTTTGGAGTGTCTCTCTACTTTATGTTCAAAGAGGCAATTAATCAATTTCCAGTGAAAGAAACTATATTCTAGTGAATCTACTAAATGATGTGAGGCCAAACTGAATGATTTAAAGACACTGAACACACCCACAGCTCGACGCCATCGCCAATCCAGCCTGAAATTATTTTCTACCTTAAATTGTCTTAATTTTTCTTCTAAAAAATCTTTCACACCCTTGCTTTAGCAGTTCTCTTCTGTTGTAGATCACAGATGACGTAAAAATGTGGTAAGAACAAAATGGTGGCACATGATGCGTGGTCGGGTGTGTCACTGATATGTCGCTAGAATTGTTTTGAATTTAATGAAGCCAAAATTTGTTCATGCTGACGTCTCCTCTGAGATTCTCCTCTGATAAGTAATAAGCATGAACCAATTCAAATCCAACTTATTGTGTAAAACAAATTATCCACGAATTTTTTCGCAGTTCATCTTTCACCCAGTGGTGTATAACTTGCTTAACTCCAGATGGTACCGCTCCTTTTTTCACGTAAGAAAAGAATCATGGCGGACACCTAAACGCTGGGGATACTTTTTTCTCAACCTCTGGACGGTGTTTGACATCTTCTTTTTTCCCTTTCTCTTTGCCATTTTCTTCGTCGTGCATTTGGTAAAACGGGCCTTGAGGAGGAAAAGAGGTTTGTAATATCGTTTTGTTAGCATTCGTTAAAGTAGTTGACATGGTACAGTAGATGGTAACGCGTTTTTAGTAAGCTCTCAGGTATTCCAAAGGTTTGGGCCTGGAGGGGGTGAGGGGTGGGGCGCGGAAGGTGATGGCTTTTCTGTAGTTTATTTCTAACTCTAGCAAACTGAGTCCTCTCAATTGAAAAAATGCAAAAGTCCTTAGTAAGGCTATGCGCGAAGCGCGGGTCACGCATTTTTCTTCCCTGGCACGTGAAACGCGCACCATGCTTGCCTCGTGCTTGCAAAAAAACTAAGCCTGTTTTGCAGGCTACATCGTTCAAGGAGCGTTTACAGGCCTGGTATTTGTTCCCACCTGATCATAACAGTCTTAAGAATGGTTGAGATTGCTAAGTCTTGAGATTAGATACAAGGAGCTACTGGAGAGTTGTTGTGGTGCATGGTATCAGTTGTTGGATGTTTCCTTTATCGATCAGTGGTTTAATCCGCTTTCCTTGATCATTTTTCAGAAACTAAAATATGTTTTATTTTGACGCTGGGCAAAGATACCTCAGAAGAAGAATTTGATCTGGTTAAAGGGACGATAAACTACATTGTTCGTGAATATGGCTGCCACTCTGCCAAATACTGTGTTGTTTTACATAAAGACCACGAAAGAATCGGTAACATCAACTTTAAAGAGAGGTGCACTACTGAGGCTGCACTTCGAGTGAGGATTAACGCGTTAGAACTGCCAAGCTCTGCCAGTTCACTCGTTGAAGATCTTGTGGCCACCCAAAGTGTTTTCATGGATCAAACACTTGGGAAGGAGGCCAAAAAGGTGAGGTATACGTGCGCGCAACCGTTTTCCGGAGCGCTCTCAAGTTTTGCCTCTTAACTTGTTTCCATGGGCTCATTTTGCAGTCATGGGCTGGTTATCAGACCTTGGTAAGTTATTCCTACCAATTCATATTCAATGTTGATTTAATTTGACGACCACACGCTACAGTTGATTTATGTTTAAATCATAAATACAAATCATGTTTTAGTTAGTGTCATGGCTCATGGGCCGGCCTCTTGCATTTGCCTTCTTGCTGAAGAACTCAGGCTTTCCCCTCTCGCTTCAAGCTTTTAAACTCGCTGTTACGCCGAATAATCAAGCTTTCATTCTCTTTCTCTGTCAGATATCAGCAAGAGAAAAACATGTCCCACTATTTTCCTTAGGTATCAGTAAATAGTAATAACCTTTACAAGATTGCTATTGGCTCGTAATCTTCCAGTCTTTCTTGAGAACTATTGCGTAAAACTCCTCGGAAATTTTGTTCAGGACCTCTGGTACGTCTATTTTGAGAAATTTGTCTTTTAAGTCCCAAAACTTCCAGACTTTTAGCCGGATGTTTGTGCTTTTTGAGGTATCTTTGTTGTGAGTATTCTCCTGTAAACTCTGAACTAAAACGTGGTTACTTTCCAATAACCTGTCCGCCATTTTGTTCTGCTGTGCTTTCGCGACTTTCTTGACAATCGATTTAATTTCAACTTTCTGCAATCCATTTCACTTTTTGCATTTAGTTTCAACTCTCTGCACAGTTTGGGTTAATTGATGCCTTCTCAGCCAATGAGCATGCTGAAATTTTTGCATTACATGTACATAACAGCTACAGTTATTAGTTGTGTGAACAGATTAATTAAACGGCGAAATAAACAAAACCATCAATAACTTATGCAATAGATCCAGTAGTTAAGATACTTACAAGCACATCAGCAATATTCACTGCGAATCCAATCATTGTCGTTGAAAGTGTTTGTTTTTTCACTGAAAAAAATTCAAGCATCTCTTTCATAAGAAGGCTGGTGTAGTTTCAAGATTGGTAAGTTTGGGCTCATATTTGATAAAACTTGTAAATTTGGTTTTGAGAACCAAAGGGATAAATATCACCTTTTTTTAATTTTATGTTTACATTAGGTGGTCGTGCTCTTTCTTAATTATTCGTTACACAAGGTTATGGCTGACACCGAAAGACCACCGCCCTTAGTAGAGGAGATACAGGGTATGCAAGTTAACATCTTTCCCGTCGGTATCGGGGAGAACGCCAAATTATCAGAGTTAAATAAGATGGCAAGTAAAGGTAGCACAGCACGCCACTTTGGAGAATACGAGTCACCCGAGACGTTGGGGACAGCTGTCATACAAGGTAACCTGGGGAGGTTTAAAGTTATGATTTTAAAAAACCCTTCTTAGAACGATTATTCTCCCATTTGGTTTGGGAAAAAATAAGAAAATATTGCATGCAGTTGTTACAGTTCGAATTGAGGAAGGTTTTAAACGGTGCTATATTCAAAAAAGCTTTAACTTTTCTCCCCACTGCTCGGAGGTGTAACTGGCTTTATAATTGATATGTTTTACTTTCTTACAGGTATCGAGGGAAAGAACATCTATGGTGAGGACGGGCTATTTTTGTTAGCTAGATTTCCAAAGACCGTTAAACTTTTTTTTTTCTGATGATTCTTGCTAAAACGTCAGTGCTTTCAGAGTTTTCTTTTGATGGTCTCCATTCTATGCTAGCGTCTCAATCATTGTCCTACCGAGTACAACTATGATTACTATGATGTCTTCCAGAGAAATACAAGGATTACTTTACGACTCCTTATTTCATCTTTTTCCGCGACACGCTGAGCTATCTCACCCTCCTTGGTCTTCACTTCGCCATTTGCCTGTTCCCTTCATCTGTTGCCTTCAGTCGACTAGAATGGGCCATTTTAGTTTTCTTCTTGGGACGCGTTGTGATGGAGGTGGATCAGTTTATTAGTGTTAAGGAGGCTGGAATGAAAGCACAAAAGCTGTGGAGGAGGAAGAGGGGTGGCTCCAGCTACCAAGTACGTTCACATGAGGGTCACCAAGAGACAAATGAGGCAGAAGAAGACAATATCCTGCGAAAGAAGCTTAGTAATTATTTCAGGTATTTCGGATTTTTTTTGTCCGTTTTCTAGTGACAATAGTAGATTCTCATTCATATGGGAGTATGATCAGCTAGGAAGGATGGGGAAAAAGAGTTTACAGCTTGAAGAAGGTAACAAAATGAGCCACTGTTCTCAGCTTAGGTGCACTGGTCATTTTTTGAGGGCTACACCATCAATCATGAGGTGACATTGTTCACTGCCTGTGTTCATCGATAGAAACCGGTGTTAATTGTTTTAGTACATCAGTAGTTAGCTCGTACCCATTGTAACAACAAATAGTGGTACATGCAAGAACTGATTATCTTGCTTCATAATTGTGCAAGGTCTAGCTGTTCACGGATTACATTAAATATATAATGGTCTTCTAGTACTGATATCTACTACTTTTTTAGTGACCGTTGGAATGTGCTTGACTTCATCATTCTTGTTTTCTACCTGATTACCTTCATACTACGCATAATTACATGGAGGAACTCCACGGACGTGTCAGACAACAGACTCTTGGCTGTGTCAGAGTATTTCTATGGATTTATCGCCATGTTTCTCACACTGAGAGCCTTTGGTCAAGTCATAGAGGGCGTGCGGGGAGTGGGTGCAATACAAATCGCTTTGTTCTTTGTTATCTGGGATGTAATGGCGATATTTTGGCAGTTTTTGGCAATTATTCTCGCATTTTCTCTGGCTATGACCAAGATATATGTTGCTGAGAAGGCCTCTACCTTAGGAAAAGATTCCGCGGAGGACTTGTGAGTACATGTTGCGATTTTTCTCAATCATCGAAACCGTGAACGACAGATTCTAAATTGTTGGGTCTCTTCATTTGTTACTCTTTTTAGTGATGGGGTGGAAGAACTTTCCTTTAACGTTATGGAGGGAAACCTCATGTCTGTCTAGGCACCCACTGTAGGAAACAGTGGGCCATGGGAAGCCTAACAGGAGAGTAAAACTACTCAGATCAGAATATGAAACGTTGCATGAAAGACCAATTTTTTACAGTCTTTATGAATATTCACGCAGGAAATTTCAGAAACAGGCCTCAATAAATAAGTCAGTGCGTAGCGCAACCACTACACAAAAGGTTTAAGATCAAATTATGATAACCTGTAACCCATTAATTATAATAATTGCTGGGTCAGTCGAAGTCATAAATTGTGAGGTCAGTGAGTTGCTATACACTGACTTTTGGTGCTTCTGGAAGTACCAAAATTTATGGGTCCAGGAATTTTAGTTAACAATTTCTCTGGAGCAACACAACCGTGTAAAATAAAATTCGGAGGGAGGAGGAATGGTGGTGATGTAACTTTGACAATTCATGTTGGTTAAACCGTAAACTGTGGTAACGGTTTCCTTAACAATTAATTTTCTTCTATCATTTTTAGGGCATGCAGTGATTCCGGGCTAATTTGGTAAGAGTAAAACTGTTGTGTTTTTTTTTTCTACTCTAATTTTAACTTTGTACTCTGATGTCTGAAATATACCAGGTTACACGAAATTTTTGCTATACTTGAATTATTTAAAAAACTTTCAAGCGTGAAATTCTATACCTGAGGCGTCGGAAAAGTGAATTAAGGTCTCCCGAGAGGAAAAAAAAGGGGAAAAAACCATACTGATGTGTTAAAATAAGTACTGTTGTTCAACCACGAGCTTTACCAGCTTCATCATAAAAATTTACAGGGAAGACGCTCTTTCCTTTCATGGCAGCAGATTTACTAGAACAAGAAGCAGAGCTGCGAGTGAAGAAACCCTCTTTGCTCCCCATCCCTCTCGCGGCTTCCCTTCCAGTTAATTAACGCTACTTCGCCAACTAATTATAAACCTGTTGAAAGGCCGGCCCAGGTATTAGTTTACCTTCTTAAGAGGTACCTTACGGTTTCTCCTTCTGGAAAAATCCAGACTTTAGCGTTGCTATTTCTTTTGACTAGTGATATCCCTCAGGTTTAAGGTTATCTTGTAATATTTTAGATACCAACACGTAAATGTGTTGATGTTTGACTTAATGGAGCTGACCAGGAATCTTGAGAACAAATTTTGTAATCGATGATCCATGTATGAGCAGTGACATGATGGCCTCTAGGACACAGACGTTTAAAAACATTTATTGCGGTCATGACGATCTCAATTTAAAAAATTGAGTGGTTTTTGCTCTAACTCGTTGCTTATGTTCTTCAGTTGGTGGAACATAGCGACACACCTTGGTTGGTCTTTACTGGGTTTAGCTGACCTGGATAGGTTGAATTCCGTCGACAATCCTTCCGTTTCCCTTGTTCATGTGCTGTACAGCTTGTTCTTAATCCTGGCAGTTGTTCTCCTCGTGAACATGATGATTGCGTTGCTCTCCAATACCTATCAGCAGGTTCAGGTACTAAACAGTCTATCATATCATATTCATAATCCAGAGTTAAGAAAATATGAGAAGTTCTCGACTGTAAACTTGGTGGAACTTTTTTTGGCGTAAGATATAAAATATATTTTCTGCAAAGTTCAAAAGATTCTATGATTATCTGTAATTGTACTTTTGGCCGACTGACGCTTTAGACGAAAATGATGGTGAATATTGTCCCGTGGGTATGATATATCAAAAATATTCTTCCGCTGAAGGAGTGTCGCCTGTTGTTTTTATTAACCGGTACTTCCTTAGAAGCTGTTAAGTCCCTCTCATTCCTCTATTATCAGGATAATTCACTGCAGGAGTGGTCTTTCAAGAGAGCCATTACTGTAAGGACGTACAGCACCTATCACCCGATACCAGTGCCCTTCAACCTTTTGTCTGTCCCCCTGATAATACTCTGGAACCTATGTTGGCGCGACACTCCTGCTTCGCGCGAGGGCGGACGGGTAAGCTGCGGCCTTGCCAATTAGTTCTGTGAGTTTTAACAAGCTGCTGTTGTTTAAAGTTATCGTTCACGTCTGCTCAGTGATTTTACTTCACTTTCGATGTGGCCTTCTTTGATTCGACAGAGAGTGGCTCTGAATAAAGTGGTGAAGAAACTAGAAAGGATGTACTTCGGGAAATACGGTTATGAATTTCCCCTCACAGGTGAGTGATGTGCTAGATTGGTAGATAGCCCCAGAAATCTATTATATGGTCATAAAAAAGAATATGGCGCAAAGAGATGTTTTTCTACTAAACCTTGCTTTGCTATGATCGAAGCAATAGTTCTAAAGAAGTTTATACCATGACGGACAAGAAATAAAAAAATCACAATTTATTTATAACGAGGCGTATCGTAATGATTTTGCTGACTAGATTCAGAAGACGCCAATTTAATATTTGGTTCCTCGCTTTGTTTTAGAGGGGAAAAAGATAGATCACTTGGTGCAAGAAAATGAGGGAGGACGAAAATTGGCCAATCAGATAGTTCGGCAAGTATTCCGACCGCGTGGAAACAAGGAGGAAAAACTTGCGTCTGGCCACAGGGTGAGTGTTTTTCAGGCACACATTCTTATGTTAATTAAACAGGAAGTTTCCCTACCATATACTATGGATCCTGCTCCATCAGTATACACCTTTTTAACCTTTTTAATTTGTATTTTAACCTTTTCCCTCGAACAAAAATTTAATTGTACGATTGAGAAAATCTTTCAAGAAACGTTGTGCTGTAGTTTCCTTGTTCCCTTGAAAAAAAACCGAACTTGTTTTGTGGTGACATAGAAAAGCTGATCTCAAATGCTTCTCCGGGAAGTACAAAAAAGTCAACAAAATTTGCTCTCGACGCGCGATACGAAAATTAATGGGAGGGTTATAGCTTGAATAAAACCCCTTATAGCTTGCTGGTATGTCGGTGACAATGTCCCTGGTTGAGAGATTGTCTTTAAGTTTTCAAATTTCTCCTTGAAGCTTTGGTTCTTGGCCAAATATTCATTTTTGGACAATGTCTCAGCCGCAGACATTTTCAGGTGACATACCAGCCGCCTGAAGGGGTCCCTTGTGTTACTGAAGTTTTTTTTGATTGTCATTTTAAGGCGTGGTATGATTCGCCGGGAATTGCTGTCGATGGCTGTCTCCTAACTTACATGGGACCTAATTTCTGCAACATATGCAAAAGTGGAAATCGTAAGAACATTCACAGTGCCAAGTTCAAGTCTCCCTTTACACCAGAGACACCAAGATTCGAGGTGTGCTTTTGATTTATAGAAAATTATTTGCAAACAAAAAATTTAATTCATATACTTCCTGCTTCATGATAGATTCTCTGAAGATGCAACATAATTACATTGCCTTTTTACCCTCTTCTCTTAAATAACCTCCCTCTTGTTGGCGCTGGTATTCTTTTCTATTTTGTAGCACTACAGATACTACTGTTTTTAAGAATGAACTTAACGGTGCCTCCATAATAGAAAGACCAGACCGGTTCCTGAAAAACATCTTTATGTTCCTCTTGTGGTATCCTATTTTCACCTTTGCTTTCATGGTAACGTGTCAACATGGATCTCGTTTGGGCACCTAACACCTAAGAGTGACTATGATGTAATTTTTCCTCATATTATCATCCCTGAGTCGAACATTAGGGTCACATGGATAAAGTAAATGATCACCAACCGAAAAAGCTCTTCATTGTTTAAATAATTCTTCCTTATCAGCACAATTGTATAGAGAACTGCTTGGAGAATATTCATAATGATGTTAGGGTATGAAAGGTTAAATTTATCTCCTTGCTCCACTTCGTTGAGGTGCATTTCAGGGTCAAGTTATAAGGCCTTAGATGGCCACCTTTGAATAGCGTGATGGTGCCTTCGTTCAGCCGAAATTCCTTTTTGGATTAATCGTTTATATTTATATTATTATTGTCGTTATTATTATTGCTTTGTAATCATCATTATTATTGCAGTTGTTATTATGGCTGCTTTTGTTGTTTATATGATCATTATTTCGGATGTTGGTTGTTTATATTATCACTAACATCGTCTTTATTATCGTTATTATTTTGCTTTGGTCTAAGAAACTAGTATTCCCTCGGTCTCATGAGCAAAAAAACTCATTTGCATACTGAAACAAAAATTAAAAACATGGGACTTATGGCAACCGTAACAACAAAGTCTAAAAAAAAGAGTCCGTCATTGTTTTGCAGGTACTTATTCAGGAGACTGGAGAGAGACGTATTGCGGCACTGGGTGCTGTGCATGAGTCGTACGACTGTCACAAAATGCCTGGCTGGGATAGTGGAACAGTCGGTTACCACGTAGACGATGGTAAAATATTTGAAACCGGCTTCCATGAGCTGGGAAGAGAAGTCGAAGGTATGGGTTACTCTGACGATAGGTGTACGATATCTGCCACAGGGATCTGTTGGCGCTTGGAAACATAATCAAAGTCTTACCGTCCTTCTGAGGGCGACCTTACGACAGTAGGTTTCTGTTTTCCAAAAGAAAAAGATTCAGAAATTTTCGTTTGTAAACGTTGTAGGGATCACTTTAAAATCGTTATAGACTCCTCGAGATGATTATTCTGACGTGCATGAGATAAATGGGAAATGTATTGTAGCTGTATGACCAAGATAGAATGTTGAACGTAGTTGCTGTAAAATCCATGTGCTTAGAGTGTGAACCTGAAAAAACCCTGAATCCTTCGATCGTGGGGGGTTCCAACCCTCACCTTCTGCTTGCCGATCAAATGGTCTACAGAGAACTCATTTAAGGCCAAAGAAAAACGAGATTCATATCAACAAATGCTTGACGCTGCTAGGATCATTTATATCGTCAACACTTCTTGTATAAATACAGTGAGGGAGATTAAACTTCAAACGAATGAACGAGGAGGTAGGTCATTGATCAAGACCGAACAAAAAGGAAAAAAGTCCAATTTCACATCCTAGTGTTACACGGTTGGTTGCCTCATGTACTTAATGTTTTCTGTTGATAACGTAGGAGCTATGGCTTACCGCGGTGATCTCATCGCATGTGAAGTTGATTTTAGTGGAGTCCTCGAGGGCAAAGTCTCTGTGTTGTTCTTCTTGAATGGTAGAGAAGTAGTGCGTTCTTCAGTGGAGTATACAGAGAGAAATAAACTATTTCCTTTCGTTTCATTGGGATCTGAAGGCATTACAGTGCTCACCAAGGTATGTTCGAAAGAAAGAGGGCGGAGCGGGGAGCGGGGAGCGGGAAGGGGGAGGGGGGAGCAGGGAGGGGGGAGCAGGGAGGGGGAGGGAGAGGGTAATGGGCTAGAAATTGAATCTATAAATGGTTTGGTTTCATGCTAACATATCACGCCTCGGCACACTCCTCCTGTTACAATCAAGGGATTGGTCATGAGACCAAATTAGAAGCATGTGGCGAGGAAGAACTTTGTCGTATCCAGTGTTGAAAAGACTGCTAAAATTTTGTTCAAGTTTGAGTAATTTAAATGTTTGCGAACATTTACAAACTATCCAACCTTTTTACCAAAAGGCTGTGCCCTGAATGCTCTGAATGATCTCTGCAGCATATCTGTATTCCACAATTGTGAAAATTAGAGCCTATAGTTGACAATTTTTGATCATCGCTGTCCTAAAATTTCGTCTTTTTTTATTTTTTAATTGGAGACGTTTGACTTTTGCACGTTTTAGATGTGCCATCCCGACAGAGACCAGTTTAGTAGAGTGACAAATGAAGACCTTCAGAAGGAAATTGGAGATCTGCGACGTGATTTTCAGGATCAACTCGACAAGCAAAGGAAGATGTTAATGTCAGAAATGAGAGATTTAGTACTGCGTTTGAAGGAAGTAAAGGATAAAGAAGAACAAGAAGAAGATACTAAGAGGCTGGACGGAGGAAAACAAAGAAGATTTTCATCTCCTCAGTAGTTGTTCGAGAACATTTATTCAGCTTGGGTGCAATCTAAATTTGTGTGAATCCCTGTACCTTTCTTAAACTTCCTCTAGTCTCGAATGAAGATAGCAGCAGAAGAGATTTTTTTTTTATCTAATACTAGATTAATATTTTTATCGAATGTAAGCGCGGGGCGGTCACAAAGGGCGAGTCACACGCAAGGAGAGAAATTTACATCTGTGCAACTGATGCATATGTGATCCCGGTGAACAAAATGATCCTCAAGTATGCACTGCAATGAACCCGGGACATTTCGAATTGATCGGCGCATAAGATCATATAGGGGGTATTTGCGTAGACTATAGTTGGCGAGGTCCGTTATACCAGTCGAAGAAAAAATCAGCCGCAGAGGTGCAGCGCGCTGACATCTTAATTATTATTTTTTTTCTCATTGTTTTCTCTTTAATCCCCATAACGGACTTCGGTGTATCTGTCACAGTCTGATACGTGTCAATTAGAAAAAAAAAGGAAAAAGGAAGAGCGCATGTACACTTTTGAATAAATTGTCTTGATGCTGTAAGGAGAAATTATCTCTTGGTCACCCATAGGAATTAAAGGTTCCACATTGGTTTCCTCTCTTACCTGATATTTGTTGGAATAAATGGGCTTAAATAGGTTTTTTTTCGTGGAGAAGTGTTGGTCTTCATAATTTGCATTAGTAAACCTTGTAAAATGTGTCAATCAATCTTGTCTTTTTGTCTAGGTTTAGCCTAAAGCTAACGCCTGATGTAAGTGGAAAGTTGCCTGAATGAATGGTTCAGTAAACAATTGTATTACATAGTAACTCTTTGATGGCGTACAAACTCCCAAGAAAATAAAAGTCTTGACTGACCAGGATATTTTTGAAGATAGAGTTGTTTGAAGAGTATGGTTGACAACTCATTTTCGCAGGTGGAACTAAAGATGCTGGTAAATTAGGAATGAGTTGTTAAACAACAGGAAAATGCAAACCCACGCAATTTTATTGAAAAAAACTTTCAATAATGTCACGTGAACGTTATATAAAGCAACAATAATCACTAGTGAGTTTCAAATTTCCAAAAAACATAAATAATTTTGTAAGCAATTATAAATATCTAATTTGAAGAGATACTCTTTCGCTAAGTCTGACTCAGCAACATTTAGTTAGCTTTTATGAATATTTTAATATAGAAGGTAGCCAGAAAGTAAAAATAAGTTGGACTGGCCGTTGTTGTTCATATTTTTTCTTGGCAAATGGTGAAAAGAATTAGGAGCAAATTGCGACAATTACTCTTTTCGTTTTGTAGCAGCATACATAAAATAGCTTAATTGCTCATACTTTTGTTCCACAGTCATATCCAGCATGTCTAGATTTATACTTTTGCGTATCAGACACTTGTTCCCTTTGTAGCCGTTTTTGCGACGTCATGCAACTGATGCACGTTGCGTGACATCCAAGAAAAGGCTGCGAGATATACCGGTACTCGGCAGTTTCATTGAATCATTCACGAAAGTATTATGTGGATACCTAGTTCAACTTTATTTTCGAACTTGAAAAATATTTAGCTTTGTAAAAGATGAGGAGGTTACTTAGTATTTGCAAAGAGTAATTTTGTGAGAGGATGAACTGTTCACGCATTCAGACTGGTTCTCGCCTATGATCTATTGGAGGACAGACGCGTAGAAGATCTATGAGCAGATTATTAGCAAGATCATCTGGGAGCCCTTCCGTTTACCCTGGAAGATGATAACCGGTTCCTAGTCCCCCACATTGCAAGTTTACCCCCTACTCGACGAGTTCGCGACGACTAGCACGAGTTTGCTCCCAAATGCTTTTTAAAAATCCTTCACTCTTGGCAAAAAATATTCTTCGTGATCAGGCATGTTGTGTAAGAATTGGAGGAAAGACCCCACGTTATCCCACAACACTGGAGATTTCACTACCTTCAATGGATCACAATCTTCCGCGTATGCTAAGGAAATGTTGAAAACAGAAAGATACCGATTCCTCTTCTATGCCAAGAAACCTTCCAAAATTCAACAATTTACCCACTTGCAGCGTCACTGAGAAAAAATAAGACCAATATTCCAAAAATATCTTATTTGCTCTTATTTAATTTTGCCCTGTTCTCACCGCGCCTTCTTTCACAAGTTTCAGCCCAAGTAACTAGCCCAATTCAAATCAAATATTCATATCATATAACTGTGTTATGACAGCTGTTCTGACTACTTGTGCGTACTACCGAAAAAACGTGATTAACTTGGCTATTTTCTAAGACTACGGCTTCCTGGGGAATAAAATTTTTTTCAACCTAGAAAATAACAAAAAGGAAAAGAGCTGCATTAAGAATATATTCGTTGATGAAAATAGTCAGAGCACAATACCAACGGAAATACTGACGGAATTCGAAAACTTCTATTCTAAACTTTACAAGGAAAATTCACTTACTTTGGGTAATTCTATGAATAACTTTCTTAATGGAGCGGACAATGGTAAACAGTGTTTATCTAAAAAACTAAATCGAGTTGAATCGTTCATGCAAAACAAAACACCAGGAAATGATGGCCCAACTTCCGAATTTACTTTCCTTTTTAGAATATTTGGGAAATCATTTCATTAAATATTTACACTTCTCCCATGTTCATGGTCAACTCTGTTCTTCTCAGAGACGAGTATTGGTGATTATTTTGGGAAACAAGATTAGAATAAACGTTTCATCCAAAATTGGTGCCCTATCTCACCAACAAATGTTTCAGAAGCCTTGCTAAGAGGCTCGAACCGTTTCTCTCCGAAATTATTCATCACAACCAAAATGGATTTGTGAGATGAAGATCTGTATTTGATGCAGTGTGGACCACCGAGGAAAGTTTGGAAATGAAAAAATAACACTATAATCTTGGTTGAAAGAAAAAAAAAAGCATATGAATCTTTTGCCCATGATTTTCTATTTAAAATTTGGAAAAAATTTAACTTTGGACCGTATTTAAAGCAGTGGATAAGAACCTTTTATACAGATATATATATATATATATATATATATATATATGAATAACGGTTTCAATACAAATTATCTTTTGTACAGGGCGTAGGGTTCGTCAAAGTGATCCTCTCGCACCTTTGTTTTTTATCTTAGGCCTGACAAATTCTCGCGTGTGAAATTAGACAAGATAATAACATAGAAGGAATAAGAATTTACCTGCATTCGCTGAAGATATGACCTGTTTTTCAAATATATGTGTGCTATTATGTACGTTTAGAGGCATATTTAAGATTTTCCGGTGAACAATGTGAAAAAAATCCCTGAAGCAGCGGTGAAAGGATACTTATCTCTAGCATGTGAATAATTCACTTCCGGAATGAGGCTTGCTGCAAATCGACCAATCACCGTCGAGATTTTTGTGCACTTAAGCCTTGACCTGCTACGTGTGTGCGTTAATTTTGTAGTCTCTCATTGTAAACAGTTGCGGAAGGGAAACTAGAAGCCAATCGATTCTTCGTTTTTGTAGAACTCCATTCCAGCACATAATCCATAGGGACTTTCAGCCGGCTTGCGCAGGAAGATAATGGCCGACCCTGGGAATTGTAAGAAGTAAGTTATGACTGTCAACATTTTGATTGAATTATAATGTCACAACGAGTTCTCATTTGCGGCTAACGTGATGTCTTGAACTTAGGAGAGATTGTTGGTTGTGTGGGACATCACAGATTAAATGGGTCTCCCGTCCAGAATTGATTCGACTTAGCTCTGTTCTGTTATCTTACATTTAGACTTGAGGCTTTGAATTGCGGAAGACTTTATGCAAATGCAACAAACACACGGAAAAAATCAGTAAATTTTCTCGTAATAACTTTCACTGAGATTGACTTGTAAATGAATAACCGAATAAGAAAGAAAACTTTGTTGAGGTCTTATATTCTTTCAAAATTAATCCTCATAAAGAAATCCTGGTCTTTGTTCTAATAGCTGTTGTTTCTCTCGGTCCTGATTTGGCGATGGTGGTTTTAAACATCCTTGAGCAAGCTTTCCGCTTTGCCCTTACTCATTATGCACACTTTTCTTTGATAAGAAACAAGAAACAATAGTGACGCAATTGATTTCCCGTGGGACTACGGCTCTGCTTGCGTTTTTGAGTCTTTGTTTTTATCACGTCCTCTTGAGTGGCTCACAAATTAAATTCTGTGACGATGTCATTTTAACAAAGCGATGACGTTTCATACCTCTCACAACATCAATGATGGTTGTTTTTAATTAATTAATTATTTTTTTTAAGAGGACCATTGCATTTTAGTTGTGACAGAAACTATAGAAGTCACTTTCAACCCGCTGCTTTATTGAATACAACAGCTCCACTTAAAGCTACTTAAATCAGTAGAGATGCGCGACCGTCTATTGTCCGTCATGGCCAACAGACATGCCCTCATCGTGAACGCTTCGGCATGTGAGTTTCTTCGCCCGCGAGAAAGATCTTGAGCAGCGCTGTGAGAGGTCTGTAGTGATAATGTTTGACTAAGTGACCACTCAATCATAACAAAGTAAACAACAAAGCATTCTGGAATGTACTAAAACATTTTAAGGTCATTTTGTGATTTACAGTCGAGGCTGTATTAAGCGGTCACCCTGTATTAAGCGGTTAATTGTCCCGAATTTGTTGGATCAATATCAGTAGCTGGGAACAGACTCTTGTATAAAACTACCGCACAATATATCTTTCAAGTAACTTTTAATCCCAATATCAAAGTAGCGAGATCAAAGTTGCAAATTCAGTACACTGAGTTGTCAATTATGGCATGAAGTGGCGTTGTTTGTAATACTCCTAATCTGTGAAAGCTGTATCAAGCGGTCATCCCGCCATTCCCCGTGAGTGACCGCTAAATACAAGTTCGACTGTACACTACACTACAGCATTAGTTATATTTGCTGGTGCGAAACAGTCTGGTGGTCATATCTTTTACCGAAACTTAGATAACTTTGCTGAAAACATTTTTAATGTTTAGTTCCTTGACTTCGCGTGGCGCGCTAACATTCTTGTTTAGGCTGACTTTTTCGGACTCGCGCAACGGACTGCGCCGAAAAGGAGAGCTTGCTCGCAGTCTACTTAGAAATTGAAACCTTTTTTCAAATTTTTCTCGGTTTATCATATAGCAAGATATTATAAACAATACTTAGTCTTTTGTGTACAGATATTGCGGATGAAATACCAGGATTTCTTCAGTTTCGAAAACATAAAATCTTCACCGAATCATACTGACATTTTTTTACATTTTTAAACACAGTAGTATTTTTCTCAGGCTCGTAGTCATGTGCATCCAGATGTTTTTGGAAGTTTCATTATTTTTTTTTTCACTAGCGACGCAAGCATAAGCGCAAGCACAAATGTAGGCGTAACAGCTCTTATTTCGCCATGAAAACGGCCTCGATGCAAGCATAAAGACGAGCGCATGCCTTTTCTTGTACCAGTGCTTGTGCTTGTCGACGTTCGTTTTCACTTGGTATAGTTTACTTATGAATGCGTTTGTGCTCACGCTTGGACTTGATATTAATAATAACAATAATATTTATTATTTGTAACGCGCATTTTACATGTGCATATGATCAAATGCGTGATAAAAAATATAATAAAAATAAATAGAAATATAAATGTTAGATAAAAATTAGATACTCGGCCCTGAATAAAAATATACAAAACGATAAAGTAATATAAATAACACAGAGCAAAAATTTATAGAAGTGAACAAAAACTTTAAAACTAAATATAAATTATGAAAATTTAATTAAGTTATATTTGCATTTCTAATTGAACCAGGAAGACCATTCCAGAGTTTAGGAGCTGCACTTGCAAAAGCCCTATCACCTAAAGTTTTCTTCGCTCCAGTGGTTAATGGTTGTAATAAAAGCTCATAATTAGAGCGCAAACTATAATTCAAAGGCTGTATTATCTTAATAAGACCACATATGTAATTAGGAGCAAGGCCATTAATAGCCTTAAAAGTAATGACTAAAATTTTGAAATTAATTCCAATTTAATTGGCAACCAGTGCAAAGAACGTAAGACTGGTGCTATATGACAGAATCTAGGAACAATGTAAACTAACCTGGCCGTTGTATTTTAAACTCTTTGCAGCTTATTTAAATTAATATCAGGCACTCTTAAACGAAGGCTATTACAACAATCCATTCTTTCCATAACTAATGCATGAACTAATATTTCCGCAGATTCTCTAGAAAGATATTTCCTAATGCGCCTTAATATGTAAAAAAGAAAATGCTGCATTACATGTCTTATTAATGTGTAGTGAGATTTATGTTCGTTTCGAACATGCCCTTGCGTCGCGAATGAAAACCAGGCTTTACGCCGTTGGTAACCAGAATACTTGAGTACTGATTTCATGGGGTAAATTGTGCTTTAGATCTGATTCACTAGAGGAAGTGGAGCTGTCAGTAATTCCTGAAGAACTAGTGGTAAGAGATGACATTGTGCCTGTGTTTTCCGAGCCTGCGAGGTGGCCACTACTAGAACTCGACATCGAGGCTTCCGTAATAACATGCGTTGATCAGGATCAGGTCGAGGGGGGAATTCCTGCTGGTTTTGGTATGTATGATCACAGAGAGTCTTTTAGGGATTGGTGGCCTTTATGATAACGTTCCTTGATTCATTATTGAACCACCTGTTACAGAATTTTGTAGATGCAGTCAGTTTGGTTTGTCTTGAATATGAAAGATATTATCTAAACGATTGGGTTGGGATAGTGATGAGGATAATCACCAAATAGGCTGTTTTGCCTCCACCTCAGCAAATATAGTGTACAGTTTGACAACTGTTGCGATTATTTTTCGGACTAAGCTTATTTGTTTCGATGTTGACTTGTCTGTGTCTGTCCTCTGATAGATGATAAGAATAATTAATCCAAATGCGTGTACGACTAAGCGTATTCCTACTTATAGATGAACAATGGCGTCAAAATTTGGTTAAAAAAAAACAAAAAAACAAACATCAGCGACATACGCAGGCTTTACTTTACCCTTTACTTTATGTGTTGCCCTTTTTTCGTTCTACTATATTTTGACGCCACTCATGATCAACCTTTGAAAAAAAATGTGGCAAAATTTGATGTAAATTTCCTTTCTATCACCTATTTATAGAACCAGAGGACGAGCACGTGGGTATTGATGCTTCTAATCAACAATCTCAACATGAGATCAGTAAGTGAAAGAGGGCGTCAAGGGAGACACAAACTCAAGACGCAAATAAACAGACTCCTAAAACATTGGTGTAATTGTGTTAATGAGTCAACGTGCATTCATTTCGTTTATTCAAAGTTTATTCCTTCCCCGAAGACTGTTCATCACATGAGGAACGAGGGCTACAATGAGACGGTGGTGGAATCCAAACTTACTTCTTTTTTCGGTGGTTGTTTAAATTGAAAAATTTCCATATTTTTTAATCATTCTTGCATGTGTCTGATTGTTTTACAGAGATAGAAAAGGATTTGGATGATGTTCTACGTAAGGGTGATTTCGATGCGATTGATCAAACAGTGACTCCAAAAACCCTGGCAAGATGTAAAACTAATACCTTAATCAAATCTTTCCAGGTTGGTCTTGTAACTTTATCTTTACAAAGTTTACTTAGGGCTGTATCGCCACGGACCAAGTGACAAAAGTGATCCTTATTTACTTTGATTTTGTTTCGTTTCTCCATATGATTAGCTCGTCATGCGCATACCGCTCTCTCTACTAATTAGCGTCAAAACTACAACCAATTGTTACTTGTTCACTGTCTGATAGTGTACTTGTAACCTTGAAGTATCACTGACTTGCAGTTATATCTTGTTTTCTTTCTTATTGGTCATCGAGGTTCCAGTGTACTAATTTGCAAAGGACAATTGAAAAACTCTCCTGCCATCTTCAACAACTGGAGGCTAACAAGAAATCAGAAACAATATCATTGATTAAGAAAGATGTTTTTTCGTCTTGTCATGAGCGTGGGACAAAAAAAAAAAATTCTGAGTCCCCATGAGGAATCGAACCTTAGACCTTCGAATTTGCGCCCCGATGCTCTACCACCGAGCCACATAGACTCTTCAGTGAGCGGGGTCTATTACGAAGTTCTAATGACACGCGTCCTGCATACTGCTAGGATCAGCAATGTCGATAGCGTAATGTTTTTGACAGAAAAGTAGAGATGGTAAGTTTTAAGCTCGGTGAAGAATTAAGAAAGATGTTTTTTCGTCTTGTCACGAGCGTGGGACAAAGAAATTTGAGAAATTTGACAAAAAAATTCTGAGTCCCCATGAGGAATCGAACCTTATTTTTGAACGAAAAAAAAAAAAAAAAAATTCTTCACCGAGCTTAAAACTTACCATCTCTACTTTTCTGTCAACATAATTGATTTTTACGAGCCATTTCATAAAAACGATAACTTCATTTCTTTTTAAACTTAGGTCAACAAAGCACTGCGAGATTTAGCAGATGGTGCAAACCCGGAGAAAGACGATATAGAAAAGCTTGAAAAATCTATGTGCGAGTTCACGTCAGCCTTGATAGATCCCCTTAAAGCCGACGCCGATACCAGAAATACATTTCAAAGTTGTTTTGATGATCTGGTGGACGAGGCAATTGACACGAAGCAGAAGAAGGTACTACACGAGTGATAAAAAGGTTTCCAATCAACACTTTATGATATCCTTTACCCCTAAAGTCGATTTTAGTGGGAATGCTCTCGCCCATCTGAACACACGGGTGCCCTTACCCTTAAGTGCTATATTGGGAACATTGCTGTCTCTCTTCTTTCCTTACCAATAACCACCGGTGAGGAGGCTTTGTGTGCCACATAAAGCCTCCACATCGGTGGTTCCATGGGTGTAATATCGGATATTACAAAGGGGAAAATATATTTTCAAGATTTATGCACACAATGTCACGGTATAATTAGTGCCAATTCAATCACAGGCGGCCCAAGCTCCAGCTGTGAGATGATCATCTTGCGCAATAACAGTTATGGTGGACTTTGTATAGGAATATTTACGACAGGTTTTAACGAATTAAAAAATACGTCAAATTCTCAATAAAAATACCTCACCTTACTTTCACAGCGTATTACTTGTTATCTGACCGCTTACTTTGATGAAAAGAACCCATTTTAGCTAATTGTCCATTTCGAGGTTTTCCGCGTACATAAGAAAAGCCCAAGGCTGAACACTCAATTTCCAAACGCCCGATCTGAGAAGCGAAAAATCCCAGCTCAAAATGACCGGGCGACCACAAATCCAACGCAGAATCCAAGCACATATATTGTAGTTTCATTTCAATTCACCACAAACTTATTCTTCCCCCGCGCAACCGACGCTAAGCCGCAGTTTGCTTCAAAAATTTCCCGTTTACAGGTTTCTAACAGCCCGCGTACGCATTAACCTTGACACACAACCGTTGAAAACCAGCTTTGTAACCCTACCAAAACTGAATCTCGCTGGGGACCACACCGTAACTTGGCATGAAGAAGTTTTCTTAGCACCACGGATGCCAAGTTACGGTGTGGTCCTTGGAGAGGCTCAAGTTAAAAAAAAAGGCAGGGTTACCAAACTAGTTTTCAATTCTGCATAGTTCCGCCGTGACTGTTATTGCGCAAGATGATCATCTCACACCTGGAGCTTGGGCCGCCTGTGATTCAATGTACAGGACGTCATTTTTATGTCTTTCTACTGTATGTACAAAGAAGCAATTAATCAATTTCCAGTGAAAGAAATTTATATTCTAGTGAATCTACTGAATAATGTGACGCCAAACTGAATGAATTAATGACACTGAACATGCCCACCGCTGGGCGCCATAGCTGATCCAGCCAGAAATTAGTTTTCAACTTGAATTGTATTACTTATTACTTAGAAATCTTTCAGACCCTTGATTTAGCAGTTCTATTCTGTTGTAAATCACAGTCGTGACGTCAAAATGTGGCAAGAGCAAAAAGATGGCACATGACGCGCGGCCGAGTGTATCACTGATATATCGTTAAAATTGTTTTGAATTAAATGAAGCCAAACTTTGTTAATGGTGACTTCCCCTATGAGGCTCTCCTCTGATAAGTAATAAGCAAAAACTAGTCCAAATTCAGCTCATTGCGTAAAATAATGTATCGATGAATTTTTTCACAGTTCATCTCTCACCCAGTGGTGTATAACTTGCTCAACTCCAGATGGTACCAATCCTTTTTTCACGTAAGAAAAGAATCATGGCGGACACCTCAACGCTGGGGATACTTTTTTCTCAACCTCTGGACAGTGTTTGACATCGTCTTTTTTCCCTTTCTCTTTGCCATTTTCTTCGTCGTGCATTCGATAAAACAGGCCTTGAGGAGGAAAAGAGGTTTGTAATATCGTTTTGCTAGCATAACATGGTAATGCATTTTCAGCAAGCTCTCAAGTATTCAAAAGGTTTGGGCCTGAGGGGGAGAGGGGTGAGGAGTGGAGGGTGATGGCTTTTCTGTGTTTTATTCCTAACTCCATAAAACTGAGTTACCATGCAAACTGAGTCCTCTCAACTGAAACAATACAGGAGTCCTTGCTTAAACTATGCACGAGGTGCGGGTCACGTATTTCTTCCCTGGCACTTGAAACGCGCTTCGTGCTTGCCTTGTGCTTGCAAAATACTGCGCCAGTTTTGCAGGATACATCGTTCAAGGAGCGTTCAAAGGCCCCGTATTCGTTCCCACCTGATCATAACAGTCTTAAGAATGGTTGGGACCGTTCTAACCAAGTTTTGAGATTAGATACACATTTAGATACATTTAATCACTTAGCCTCTAATGCTTTCTTCGATCATTTTTCAGAAACTGAAATATGTTTTGTTTTGACGCTGGGCAAAGATACCTCAGAAGAAGAATTTAATCTGATTAAAAGGACGATAAACTACATTGTTGGTGAATATGGCTGCCGCCCTGCCAAATACTGTGTTGTTTTACATGAAGACAACAAAATTATCGGTAACATCAACTTTAAAGAGAGGTACACTACTAAGGATGCACTTCGAACGAGGATTAACCAGTTACAGCGGCCAAACTCAACCAGTTCACTCGGTGAAGATCTTATGGCCACCCGAAGTGCATTCACAAACCAAACACTTGGGAAGGAGGCCAAAAAGGTGAGGAATACATGCGCGCAACCGTTTTCCCGGCGGAGCGCTGTCAAGTTTTGTCCCTTAACTTGTTCCTATGGGCTCATTTTGCAGTCACGGGCTGGTTATCAGGCCTTGGTAAGTTATACTTACCGATTCATATTCAGTATTGATTGAATTTGAAGACCGCACGCTACAGTTGATTTATGTTTAAAACATAAACACAAATCACGTTTTAGTTAGTGTCACGGCTCATGGGTCGGCCCCATGCATTTGCCTTCTTCCTGGAGGACTCAGGCTTTCCCCTCGTACTTCAAGCTTTTAAACTCACTGTCACGAATAGTCAAGCGTTTATGCTCTTTCTATATTAGATATCAGGATGGGAAAAACATGTCCCACTATTTTCCCTTGGTATCAGTAAAAAGCAATAACCATTTCACGATTGCTATCGGCTCGTAATCTTCCAGTCTTTCAGAAGAACTATTGCGTAAAACTCCTCGGGAATTTTGTTGAAGACCTCCGGTACGTCCGTTTTAAATACAGTTGTTTTTTAAGTCCCAAACTTCCAAGCTTTCAGCCAGTCGTTTGTGCTTTTTGGGGTATTTTTGCTCTTCAATTCTCCTGTAAACTCTGAACTAAAACGTGTTTACTTTCCACTAACTTGTCCGCTATTTTGTTTTTCTTTGCTTTTGCGACTCTCTTGACTCTCAATCAATTTAATTTCAACTTTCTGCAATCCATTTTACTTTTTGCATTCAGTTTCAACTCTCTACACAGTTTAGGATCAACTGACACCTTCTCAGCCAATGAGCATGCTGAAATTTTGGCATGCATATTAGAGGTAACTGACGGCTAAAATGTCACTTTTTCGGAATACCGTCTAAATGCCTCGAGTAACACATTGAAACAGATACAAGGTGCTTCGTATGCCTCTTTGCACCTTTTTTCGCCGGGAAAGCTGTCCTAAATGCAGCTTCGTGAGTCATTCACCGTAAACGTTTGATTTTGATCATGTGACCTTATACGTCACACGTGTGTACATTAACCAAAAAAAAATGGCGGATAGTACTTCGAGTGAAAGCAGTCCTATTTCGGGGTCTTATTATTCGGATTTTGAGGCCTCGATGGTAAGGGAACACGATGAAAGGGTTTATGAATCCGTTGGTGAAATCAGGCCCAGCCAATTTGAACCACCAGGACGAATGTAACCTAAAATAGAGGGCGAGGGTCAGAAGAGGATCAAGAGCCCGTGCGCCGCGGCCGCCTCAATCGCGAAAGCAAGAATGGTGAGTGCATTTGCGATTGTAAAAAAAAATCTTAAAATCAGTTGCCTATTAATTGTAGGAGCGATCAATTAAAGAAAACCAAGTGTGTAGACTCTTGAATACCGTGAGAGTGAAATGTTTTTATGCTACACGCATGCACCTTCCGAAGCAAAGGTTTCACTGACTGAAAATACAATCATACACGCTTGTGGAGGTGAATTGGATGGATTATACACGTTCACACGCGATTGAATCGGTTTTAAGTTTTCCTGTGTTGAATTTGGCGAACGATTAAAGATTTCTCGGCTTTTACTTTAAAACACGATGCAGCAAAAAATAACATTCGCACATGAAGAATTGTAAATAAAGTAAATTAGCCTCAAGTTTGAGTTATCTCTCACGTTTGTAACAGTTACAGAGCTGATAACTGTTCCTTTTGGTGAAACCAATCATGCAAGTTGTGCTCACAATTTCTTCTGTTCAACATCGTGAAAAAAATTGCTACTTTACTGATTTTTTTATTACAAGGTGTCAGCGTGGAAACTGCCAATCAATGTGGAGGAAGGAACAAAACATCTTTTGCCGAGAGATGTGGTCAAAAATAAAAATTTGCAGGATGTTACAGTGGAACAGTTGCAGGCAGAAGCCAGATGTATTGTCCAGCATCCATGGTTTGAGGAAACTGGTGGAGGCTGACTACGTCTGCATTTGCTTTGTTACAAAACATCCCTACACAGAGCTTCCCTGGTTTTCGTTTTCTTTGTTTTACATCCTGTTGTTTTCCGTCCATATTGTAAATGTCAACGCGGCTAAGAGTAGTAAAGTTTTTATAACTTGTCCTTGAACATATATATATATATATATATATATATATATATATATATATAGGAAGTCTGCAGGTCGATTTTCGCGTGGAACAGTGCTCAATACGTTGAAGCAGAGCAGAATAAATATTATGAAGGGAAAAAAGGACGTAACTACATTTCCCGACAAGCCTGTTTCGTGAATCGCTTCACTCTTCAGGGGTTTAAACCCCTGAAGAGTGAAGCGATTCACGAAACAGGCTTGTCGGGAAATGTAGTTACGTCCTTTTTTCCCTTCATAATATTTATATATATATATATATATATATTATAGTTTTTAAATTTCAGGTCGTGATTTGAGAATCATTTCCTACTTGTTATTTCCATAGCGCGAGTTTGTCGCTGACTCCGTTCCTTTTTTTACCAAAGCACTGCGTTTTGAACGGTAGGAGCTGGGCCTTTCCCATCACATGTGCTTAAATGGTTTCCTCTCTCAGGCTGTCAGCTTGTTTTACTGTTCACTCAGCTGACAGTAGTACATTTTTAAATTTTTTTATTCGATAATGTTTAAGAGGAAAAAATTACGGGAACATATATTTTTTTACAGCTGTTTGGAATGGCGTGCAAATTACCTGTGGCTCTGAATACAGACATGCTCTCTGTCGCGTTTCGATTATTCAACCTTCGTTGTTTTATTTCTCACTTCGTATTTCATAATCTCTAATTGGTGGCCTATAAGAGAATGGAACAAATATTTTTTTTTTCCGCTCGTAAATTTCGGCAGCAACTGAGCAGCCGGGACGAAGTTGGTACTTTCAGGTCTTGACATGACGCTTTTCACTGCCTTACACACGTGTGACGTATCACATGCTGACCTGGCCGTCGATTAAGCGTCAAAAAAAATTTGTAGAAAATTTGATTTTGCACAACATATCGTAGATTTGCTCATGTAGGATTCTTTAAGGAATGTATTGGGACAAAAAATGGAGAAAAATTTGGCGTCAGTTACCCTTTGATGATTTAGTTCTTTATCGTATCTGGCAGTACATGTACATAACAGCTACAGTTATCAGTTGTGTGAACAGATTCAATAAACGGCGAGATAAACAAAACGGTAAATAACTTATGCAATAGATCCATGGCCAGTAGTTAAGATACTTACAAGCACATCAGCAATATTTTCTGCGAATCCAATTATTGTTGTTCAAAGTGTTTTTTTTGTAAAAAATTCAAGCAGCTCCTTTAATTTATAAGAAGGCTGGTGTAGTTTCAAGATTGATAAGTTTGGGCTCATATTTGATAAAACTTGTAAATTGTTTTTGAGAATCAAGGGAATAAATATCACCTTTTTTTCATTTTATGTGTACAATAGGTGGTCGTGCTCTTTCTTAATGACTCGTTAAGCATGGTTAAGGCTAACACCGAGAGACTACAGTCCTTACTAAAGGAGATAGAGGATATGCAAGTTAACATCGTTCCCGTCGGTATCGGGGAGTACGCCAAATTGTCAGAGTTAAATAAGATGGCAACTAAAGATGGCACAGCACGTCATTTTGGAGAATTCGAGTCACACGAGACGTTGGGAACAGCTGTCATACAAGGTAACATGGGGAGGTTTAGAATTACGATATAAAAAAAACCCTCCATATAATGATTATTCTCTTAATTGGTTTGGGAAAAAATAAGAAAGTACTGCATGCCCTTGTTACAATTCGAATTGAGGAAGTTTTTTAACGTTATTATATTTTAAAAAGCTTTAACTTTTCTCCTCACTGCTCGGAAGTGTAACTGGCTTTATCGATATGTTTTACTTTCTTACAGGTATCGAGGGAAAGAACATCTATGGTGAGGACGGGCTATTTTTGGTAGCTAGATTTCCAGATCGTTAAACTTTTTTTTTTCCAAATAATTTTCGTCAGATCGTCAGTGCTTCCAGAGTTTTCTTTTGGTGGTCTCCATTCTAAGCTCGCGTCTCAATCATTGTCCTACCGAGTATAACTATGATTACTATGATGTCTTCCAGAGAAATACAAGGATTACTTTACGACTCCTTATTTCGTCTTTTTCCGCGACACGCTGAGTTATCTCATCCTCCTCGTTCTTCACTTCGCCATTTGCCTGTCCCCTTCAACTATTGCCTTCAGTCGACTAGAATGGGCCATTTTAGTTTTCTTCCTGGGACGCGTTTTGATGGAGGTGGATCAGTTTATTAGTCCTAAAAAGGCTGGCATGAAAGCATGTAAGCTGTGTAGGAGGAGGAAAAGGGATGGCTCCAGCTACCAAGAATGCTCACAAGAGGGTCACCAAGAGACAAATGAGGCAGAAGAAGACAATATCTTGCTAAAGAACCTTAGTAGTTATTTCAGGTATTTCAGCATTTTCTTTTCTGTTTCTAGTGACAATACTAGATTCTCATTCATGTTGGGGACATGATCAGTTAGGAAGGATGGGGGAAAAAGAGTTTACAGCTTGAAGACGATAACAAAATGAGCCACTGTTCTCAGCTTAGGTACACTGGTAATTTTTTTAGAGCTGTATCATTAGTCATGAGGTGACATGGTTCACTGCCTGGGTTCATTGACAGCAACCGATTTTTATTGTTTGAGTACACCATTAATTAGCTCGTACTCATTGTAACAATAAATAGTGGTACTTGTAAGAACTGATTATCTTGCTTCATAATTATGCAAGGTCTAGCAGTTCACGGATTCCCTTAAATAGATAATGGTCTTCTAGTACTGATATCTACTAATTTTATAGTGACCGTTGGAATGTGCTTGACTTCATCATTCTTGTTTTCTACCTGATTACCTTCATACTACGCATAATTACATGGATGAACTCCACGGAAGTGTCAGAAAACTCACTCTTGGCTGTGTCAGAGTATTTCTATGGATTTATCGCCATGTTTCTCACACTGAGAGCCTTTGGTCAAGTCATAGAGCGCAAGCGGGGAATGGGTGCAATACAAATCGCTTTGTTCTTTGTTATCTGGGACGTAATGGCGATATTTTGGCAGTTTTTGGCCATGATTCTAGCATTTTCTCTGGCTATGACCAAGATATATGTTGCTGAGAAGACCTATACTTTAGGAAAAAATTCCACGGAGGATTTGTGAGTACATATCGCGATCTTTCTAAATTATCGAAACCGTGAGTGATAGATTTTAACTTGTTGGGCCCATTCATTTGTTAATCTTTTTAGTAGTGGGGTGGAAGATCTTTCCTTCTACGTTATGGAGGGGAACCTCATGAATGTTTAGGTACCCAATGTAGGAAACAGTGGGCTAAAAGCTAATCAAGTGAGATTTAGTTTTTCGGATGGGAAGCCTAACAGGAGAGTAAAACTACTCAGATCAGAATGTCAAACGTAGCATGAAGGCTGATTTTTTAGTCTTTATGAATACTCAAGCAGGAAATTTCAAAGAGAGGCCTCAATAAATAAGTCACTTCGTCGCGCCACTAATACACAAAAGGTTTGAAATCAAATTATGATAGCCTGGTGCCCATTAATCATCGCTGAGTCAGTCGTAGTCCTAAATTGTGGAGTCAGTGACTTGCTATACACTGACTTTTTGTGCTTCTGGAGGTATAAGTTCAGGAATGTTAGTTAACAATTTCTCTGGAACAACACAACCGTGTAAAATAAATTTGGAGGAGAGGAGGTGGTGGTTATGGGACAATTTTTGTTGGTTAAACCGTAAACCATGGCAACGGTTTCTTTAACCATTCATTTTCTATCATTTTTAGGGCATGCAGTGATTCTGGGATAATATGGTAAGAGTAAAATTGTAGTTTTTTTCTACTCTGATTTTAACTTTGTACTCTGATGTCTAAAATATACCTGGTTACACGAAATTTTTGCTAACCTTGAATTTCGCGCTTTCAATATGCCGCGATTATTTAAAAAGTTTCAAGCGTGAAATTCTATACCTGAGGGGTTCCCGGGAGGAAAAAAAGCGGAAAAACAAATCATACTGATGTGTTAAAATAAGTCCTGATGTTCAACACCATGCTTTACCAGCTTCATCATGAAAATTTGCAGGAAAGACACTCTTTCCTTTCATGGCAGCAGATTTACTAGAACAAGAAGCAGAGCTTCGAGTGAAGAAACCCTCTTTGCCTCGCATCCCCCTCGCGGCTTCGTGTCCGATTAATTAACGCTACTTCGCCACTTAAACCTGCAAAAAGGCCAGCTCAACTATTAGTTTACCTTCTTAAGAGGTACCTTACGGTTTCACCTTCTGGAAAAATCCAGACTTCATCGTTGCTATTTCTTTTTACCACTGGTATCCCTCAGGTTTAAGGTTATCTTGTGATATTTTGGATACCAACACTTAAATGTGTTGGTGTTTGACTTAATTGAGCTGACCAGGAATCTTGAAAGCAAATTTTGAAATAGATGATCCATGTAGGAGTAGTGACACGATGGCCTCCAGGACACAGACGTTTAAAAACATTTATGGCGGTCATATAACAATCTCAATTTCAAAAATTCGATGGTATTTTGATCTAACTCGTTGCTTATGTTCTTCAGTTGGTGGAACATGGCGACACACCTTGGTTGGTCTTTACTGGGTTTAGCTGACCTGGATAGGTTGAACTCCGTCGACGATTCATCCGTTTCTCTTATTCATGTGCTGTACAGCTTCTTCTTAATCATGGCAGTTATTCTCCTCGTGAACATGATGATTGCGTTGCTCTCCAACACCTATCAGCAGGTTCAGGTACTTAACAGTCTCTCTGCCTTCGCCCATGTATATTAATTCGGTTCATAATCCAGAGTTAAGAAAATATGAGAAGTTCTCGACTGTAAACTCGGTAGGACTTTTTTGGCGTAAGATACAAAATACATTTTTGGCAAAGTTCAAAAGATTCTATGATCATTTATAATTGTACTTTTGGCCGACTGACGCTTTAGACGAAATAATGGTAAATATTGTCCCTTGGGTATGATATGTCAAAAATATTCTTCCGCTATAGGAGTGTCGCCTGTTGTCTTTATTAACTGGTACTTCCTTGGAAGCTGTTAATTTCTTCTCATTCCTCTATTATCAGGATAATTCACTGCAGGAGTGGTCTTTGAAGAGAGCCATTACTGTAAGGACTTACAGCACCTATCATCCGATACCAGTGCCCTTCAACCTTTTGTCTGTCCCCCTGATAGTACTCTGGAACCTATGTTGGCGCGACATTCCTGCTTCGCTCAAGGGCGGACGGGTAAGCTGCGGCCTTGCCAATTAGTTTTGTGAGTTTTAACAAGCTGCTGTTGTTTAAAGTTATCGTTCACGTCTGCTCAGTGATTTTACTTCATTTTCGATGTGGCCTTCTTTGATTCGACAGAGAGTAGCTCTGAATAAAGTGGTGAAGAAACTAGAAAGGATGTACTTCGAGAAATACGGTTATGAATTTCCCCTCACAGGTGGGTGATATGCTAGATTAGTAGATAGCCCCAGAAATCTATGATATGATCATAAAAAAGAATATGGCGGAAAGAGATGTTTTTCTACTAAACCTTGCTTTGCTATGATCGAAGCAATAGTTCTAAAGAAGTTTATACCATAACGGACAAGAAATAAAAAATCACAAATTAAGAATTCCAGTAATGATAATCTATTTACAACGAGGCGTATCGTAATGATTTTTGCTGACTAGATTCAGAAGAGGCCAATTTAATATTTGGTTCCTCGCTTTGTTTTAGAGGGGAAAAAGATAGATCACTTAGTGCAAGAAAATGAGGGAGGACGAAAATTGGCCAATCAGATAGTTCGGCAAGTATTCCGACCGCGTGGAAACAAGGAGGAAAAACTTGCGTCTGGCCACAGGGTGAGTGTTTTTCAGGCCCACATTCTTATGTTAATTAAACAGGAAGTTTCCCTACCATATACTATGGATCTTGCTCCATCAGGATACACCTTTTTAACCTTTTTAATTTGCATTTTAACCTTTTCCCTCGAACAAAAATTTAAATGTACGATTGAGAAAATCTTTCAAGAAACGTTGTGCTGTAGTTTCCATGTTCCCTTGAAAAAAAACCGAACTTGTTTTGTAGTGACATAGAAAAGCTAATCTCAAATGCTGCTCCAGGAAGTACAAAAAAAGTCAACAAAATTCGCTCTCAACGCGCAATACGAAAATTAATGGGAGGGTTATAGCTTGAATAAAACCCCTTCTAGCTTGCTGGTATGTCGGCTGACAATGTCCCTGGTTGAGAGATTGTCTTTAAGTTTTCAAATTTCTCCTTGAAGCTTTGGTTCTTGGCCAAATATTCATTTTTGGACAATGTCTCAGCCGCAGACATTTTCAGGTGACATACCAGCCGCCTGAAGGGTCCCTCGTGTTACTGAAGTTTTGTTCGATTGTCATTTAAAGGCGTGGTATGATTCGCCGGGAATTGCTGTCGATGGCTGTCTCTTAACTTACATGGGACCTAATTCCTGCAACATATGCAAAAGTGGAAATCGTAAGAATATTCACAGTGCCAAGTTCAAGTCTCCCTTTACACCAGAGACACCAAGATTTGAGGTGTGCTTTTGATTTATAGAAAATTATTTGCGAACAAAAAATTTAATTCATATACTTCCTGCTTCATGATAGATTCTCTGAAGATGCAACATAATTACATCGCCGTTTTACCCTCTTCCCTTAAATAACCTTCCTCTTGTTGGCGCTGGTATTCTTTTCTGTTTTGTAGCTCTACAGATATTAATTTTTTTAAGAATGAACTTAACGGTGCCTCCATAATAGAAAGACCAGACCGGTTCCTGAAAAACATCTTTATGTTCCTCTTGTGGTATCCTATTTTCACCTATGCTTTCATGGTAACGTGTCAACATGGATCTCGTTTGGGCACCTAACCCTGTAACACCTAAGAGTGACTATGATGTAATTTTTCCTCACATTATCATCCCTGAGTCAAACATTAGGGTCACATGGATAAAGTAAATGACCACCAACCGAAAAAGCTCTTCATTGTTTAAATAATTCTTCCTTATCAGCACAATTGTATAGAGAACAGCATGGAGAATATTTATAATGATGTTAGGGTATGAAAGGTTAAATTCATCTTCTTGCTCCACTTCGTTGAGGTGCATTTCAGGGTCAAGTTATAAGGCCTTAGATGGCCACCTTTGAATAGCGTGATGGTGCCTTCGTTCAGCCGAAATTCCCTCTTGGATTAATCTTTTATATTTATATTATTATTGTCGTTATTATTATTAATTAGATAAGTGTGTTGCTTTGTAATCATCATCATTATTGCAGTTGTTATTATAGCTGCTTTTGTTGTTTATATGATCATTATTTCGGATGTTGATTGTTTATATTATGGCTAACATCGTCTTTATCATCGTCATTATTTTGCTTTGGTTTAGGAAACAAGTATTCCCTCGGTCTCATGAGCAAAAAAACTCATTTGCATACTGAAACAAAAATTAAAAACATGGGACTTATGGCAACGGTAACAACAAAGTCTAAAAAAGAAAAGGCCGTCATTGTTTTGCAGGTACTTATTCAGGAGACTGGGGAGAGGCGTATTGTGGCACTGGGTGCTGTTTATGAGTCATACGACTGTCACAAAATGCCTGGCTGGTATAGTGGAACAGTCGGTTACCACATAGACGATGGTAAAATATTTGAAACTGGCTTCCATGAGCTGGGAAAAGAAGTCGAAGGTATGGGTTACTTTGACGATAGGTGTACGATATCTGTCACAAGGATCTGTTGGCGCTTGGAAACATAATCAAAGTCTTACCGTCCTTCTGAGGGCGACCTTACGACAGTAGGTTTCTGTTTTCCAAAAGAAAAAGATTCAGAAATTTTCGTTTGTGAACGTTATAGGGATCACTTTAAAATCGTTATAGACTCCTCGAGATGATTATTCTGACGTGCATGAGATAAATGGGAAATGTATTGTAGCTGTGTGATCAAGATAGAATGCTGAACGTAGTTACTGTAAAATCCATGTGCCTAGAGTGTGAAACTGAAAAAACCCTGAATCCTTCGATCGTGGAGGGTTCCAACCCTCGCCTTCTGCTTGCCGATCAAATGGTCTATAGAGAACTCATTTAAGGTCAAAGAAAAACGAGATTCATATCAACAAATGCTTGACGCTACTAGGATCATTTATATCGTCAACACTTCTTGTATAAAAACAGTGAGGGAGATTAAACTTTGTCTTCGAATGAACGAAGAGGTAGGTCATTGATCAAGACCGAACAACAAAGAAAAAAGTCCAATTTCACATCCTGGTGTTACACGGTTGGTTGCCTCATGTTTAGCTTATTTTGTTATCTTTCTGCTATGTACTTAGTATTTTCTGTTGATAACTTAGGAGCCATGGCTTACCGCGGTGATCTCATCGCTTGTGAAGTTGATTTTAGTGGAGTCCCCGAGGGAAAAGTCTCTGTGTTGTTCTCCTTGAACGGTAGAAAAATAGCGCGTTCTTCAGTGGAGTATACAGAGGGAAATAAACTATTTCCCTTCGTTTCATTGGGATTTGAAGGCATTACAGTGCTCACCAAGGTATGTTCGAAAGAGGGAGGGGGGAGCGGGGAGGGTAATGGGCCAGAAATTGAATCTATAAATGGTTTGGTTTCATCAGTAATCTGCGAACATATCATACCTCAGCACACTCCTCCAGCTACAATCAATCGAGGGGTTGTTCCTGTGACCAAATTGAAAGCATGTGGAGAGGGAGCTCTCTCTACGGCAGCTGTCAGGTTCTAGAATCAAAGGAAGAACTTTGTCGTATCCAGTGTTAAAAAGACCACAAAAATCTTGTTTAAGTCTGTGTAATTTTGATATTTGCGAACATTTACAACTTTCTACCAAAATTCAGTGCCCTGATTGCTCTTAATTAAGGTACGAAAAGGGAAATAGCGTGTCGATCTAATTTTTAGAATTCTATATCAGGCATATCTGTATTCCATAATTGTGGACATTAGAGTTTATACTTCACACCTGTGATCATGGCTGCCCTAAATTTTCGTACTTTTCTTCTTCAAAGTTGAGACGTTTGATTTCCACACGTTTTAGATGTGCCATCGTGACAGAGACCGTTTTAGTAGAGTAACAAACGAAGACATTCAGGAGGAAATTGGAGATCTGCGACGTGATTTTCAGAATCAACTTACCGAGCAAAGGAGGATGTTGTCAGAAATGAGAAATTTAGTACTGCGTTTGAAGGAAGTAAAGGATAAAGATGAACAAGAAGAAGATACTAAGAAACTGGCGGGTGACTTAAGTTAAATCCACAAGTGATGGCTTACGCGCAGTTTGATGGATCGGATCAATGGATGGATGAAAATAAAGAAGATTTTCATTACCTTAGTAGTCGTTCAAGAACACTCATTTAGTTTAAACGCAATGTAAATCGTATGCAATCACTCTTTTTGATGAGTGAAAAAGATGCAAACTGTATTTCTATAGCTGTAATATTTCTTGTTGAATTAAAATTGTAGTCTGCTTACTTACAAAGATTGTAGGAGTTATGAAAACCATTCATTACCATCTATAAGTTACGTTTGCTTAATCATATAGCTCCTAGTCATTAACCATAGTCTCCCCTTCAACTGTTATATATGTTCCTGCAAATTATTTGGGAGAATGTAGAGTTAAATCAAGGTATCACTTTGCTTGTGAGTTAATCTGTTATCTGTTTGCTGAGGAACAAATAAATATTATAGAAAGAAAAGTATTTCTGCTAATCTTTTCACACTGCACTGTTTTCTTTCGTTAAGTGTCATCATTTTAGGATGACACAGAATGCATTCAGATCAGTTTGCAGAAATTACAAATATTCTACTCAACAACCATATATAGGTTTGTTTCGGAATTTATAATACTTGTACGCATTCAATCAATGCGTGAATGTAAATAGTGTTGATAGGCGATAGATTAGTCGTTCAATCAAACTGCCTTGAAGCGTGCTCACTCGGGAAATATCCTATTAAGAGAAAGCCAAATTGTTCGGTATTTGTCTCGAGCGTAGGAAAAGCTCACGACGTAATAGGGGGCACTATAAGACAAGGGGGCACTATAAGACACAGCCAATCAAAATACGGTCAAATGAATTCAATATATATCGATATAAGGACTGATAAAGTACGAAAATATAATGATTCCATCATTCGAGTGGTGAATACCAATGGTTTTCATACCAGTTTTCCTCAGGTGTAACAACGACAGGATGAGGAAGTTAGGAGACTTATATGTCAACCGTCCTCACAGCCTCTTACGCATATGTTGTCTTCTCGTACCTTTCTTAATATTTCTTGGAGGTGTCGAAATAAGATAGCGGCAGAAAAGATTTTTTGCGTTAATATTTCTAGTACACGCGAGCGCGAGGCAGGTAGAAAGTGCGAGTCATAAACGAGGTGAGAACGTTACATCTGCGCAACTAATGTGTATGTGATCCCGGTGAACAAAATGATCCCCAAGTCCGGACTTATATAAAAAAATACCGTATTGGAGGATGGCAAATGACTCCCAAACATATTTCAACGCCAAATTTGGCCTCTCTATGGCTTTCTGGTCTGCTGCCGTTAATATTTCTCAACGAAACTTTTAACTTTTTACTATGGGATTTTTTTAGAAATGTTGGTACCTTTGTTTTTAAATCCAATACCGCTTTAATGCCAAATTAGTCAAAATATATCTCAGTTTCAGACCATTCAGTTTAATTATGTCTCTTAGAGAAGACAAACTGGCCGCGGAATTTGGGGTCAGCCTAGGTTCCCGCGGGATCTGATCTCGCTCTTTCCCATAGAACGCGTGGAAAATCGAAGGGGAAACAACTCAGTCCGCGCTAACATTTTTTTTTTTTGGCATTGTTTTCTTTTTCCAGTCCCGCAACGGACTTCGCCAAAACGTAGGTACTTCTCGTAGTCAGGAGCAAGAGATTTTTCATAATCTCTCGGTCAGGAGCCATGTTATTACTTACGCAAGTATTGTATCCTCACCCTCCCTCACCCAGGTTGTTTGGTTCTTAAAGGGAATGGAGAGAAGACTGGGTTCAAGTCACCATCGTGGCGACGTCGCGCATGCAAAGTATGGCTGCGGGAAGGAACACCTTTCTTTGGCATGAAAATTCGTGACAAAATGCCCCTTCTGCATCACTTGGCTATTAAATCACCTTTATCAATATATGGCTCCTTCCGCTGAATGTCATGGGAATGGTTACAGAGGCTTAAGAACACAAAAACGGCGAATGTTTATGTTCACGCACTCACTGCTGGCGGACACAGAAACATCTGAAAGTCGTCCAGGCATCAAGGTATTTCTTGAGGCTGTTCTGCTTTGCACGGTGTTTTCTATTTCATTTTAATTCTTAAGACGTTTCTCCTGTTCAATTTATTTTTATGCGTGGTAAGGAACTGTTTAATTCACTTTAAATTGTTTTAGTACCTGAACGCGGGAAATTTAAATATTTTCCTGAGAGCTCTGCACTCGTATGCAGCTAAATAGCTGCATCTGTTGTAGAAAGCGTCGATAGCTGTATGCTGTATCTGCGGTATACTATCCATTGTAGACAGCCTACAAGCTGGGGTGAATCTAGTGAAAGAGAATGTCAGTAGATGTATCCATTTCATAGCAGATAGTTGTATGTAGGTAGTGTGGACTCTGCTGATTTAACAATCGGTTTATGCTTAGTGAAGATTTATCAAGATATGGATGCAAACTGAAAGTTTGGAGAACAGGAGAGAAGCATAAGAGTTGCTTGAGGCAAACTTAAGAGCATCTCTAACCTTCAGAGTGCTTTCCAAACTTCCCAATTACATCCATATCTTGATATATGTGCATAGCATGAACCAATTGTTCTACATCACAGATGAAACAGAGTGTGCATGAAAAAAGAGATTTATTACAATTTTGTTGGGTTTACTAGGGTGCATTGAAGTGGACCACTAAGTAACTGATGTTTGCACTTTTGTGAAAGAAAAAGAACATTTACTTTCAAAAGATTCTAATGAAAATCTCATTCAATGGATAGCAAAAAAACCTTCCAATTTATCTGAAATAAACTCAGACACATAAATTTTATGGTCTATTGCCATTGATGTCTGAGTAATTGTTGGCAAATTTAAACTGCTTTGGTGCTGCTTTAGTCTCCTCCACAGCCTAACCAAAGATATTTTGCCGTCTCCACTCTTTGAGTGGGTGAAAAGGTATTGAATGAAGAAAAAAATATATTTTGAAAGCTTTCATGCAGGCATACCAACAAGGGCTCCTTAATCAGTACTTTCAATGAGACCTGGCACCCGCTAAAGCTCTGGCGAATATTCTGGTGTTAATTACCAGGTATACTTTAGAAGCTTTCAAGCAAAGTCACAAAGTGAGACCTAAAACACCTCCAGATCTTCATGAGTTCTTTCAGTTGACTTTTAACTTTATGAATGGGTTTTGATAAAAATATTGATATTGTTTTATCATATATTCTGGCATACATTTCATACATCTCTAGCCAAAAAAAGATTTTGAGTTTCCAAGAACAATTATTAACTCAAATTTTGCTAACCAATTACTACATGTCCTTTCAGAGGACTTTTTATGTGAAACTCAGGGAGCAAGCTTGTATTCCAGCAAATGGAAGATTTTGATCAGAATTAAAATGATCAGTTTAACAATTGTTACAAAGGAGATGAATATTTAATGATCATATATGGAAGTTTAACATTGAAAACTCTGTTTGAAGCCAGTTTTGTCTGAATGGAAGTAATGGGATTGCAAGAAGGAAATTGTTTTTATATTTCTCTCTGGTACTTTGGTGCTTTACCAAGGTGGCCATCTTCTTCAAATCTTATTTAAAGCAATTCTTAATTGGTTGTTGCCTACCTTGTTTATAGGGAATTGACACATGAGGGGGTGAAGTCCTGGGTAGCTAAAAGTGAATTAAAATTGTGTTGGGTTTACCAGCTTATCGACTAACTTTCAGCTAAGTCAACTAAATTTGACTTCTTGACTGACTTACGAACTGACTACATGACTAACACCAAATGACTGATTGCAAAATACAAAAGCAATCAACTTTGTTTGCCAACTGTTTCCCAGAAATGGAAAATTGTTATTGGATCGTTATCAAACTTTTTGTGTAAACTGATGTTGCAAGGAAAACATTAAAAATATGTTGTTTTTTTTTCAGGGTGTATGCCAACCTTCAACCATGTTTATTGATGATTGCTTTACTGTGAATTCCAGTCATTGGCTGACGCAGGTAAACAAGATCCTGGTAAACAAAATTTTGGTTTGTTTGTAGTTTACCTTAGATGTGAAGTGCATAGGAAGATGGGAAATTTTTTTCTTATGCTTTTTCTTATTCTTAAATGCATAGAACATTTATTTAGAAACAGTCTTAACCAGCTCTCCCCTTCCCCGCTGAATAAAAAATTTCCAAATAAAGTATGCACATATTATAGTTGAACCCAAATCAATTTTTCACCTTTCAAATGGTTCAAAGGATCTCTAAAAGGTTGTTTAAATTAAACACAAACATACACACACTGTAACTGCATTTTAATACCCAGATTAGAGCAAAACACTTTTTAACTGTAGAACTCAATAAAATCTTTTGTAACTGTCACTGATAATTTCTTTGTTTCCTACCTAAGATAGAGAGATACTCTTCCTGTTATCTCTTGGCGGTTGTGGTAGTGCAGGTAATTTCATGAGATAAGTAAACTTATACAAAATAAAATACAGTGTTGTTAAGTCCAAGAAAAAGACCTAAAAAATATACAGGAATATCCAAACTGTTTTGGATACTGGACTGTCTTTAAGCGCTGATCAGGTGTATGACTTTGTACAAGAGATGGGAGACATAAAGCTGGCCTCTCAGGAGGCTGGTGTCACCCAAAATATCTCTTCCTTAGTCTTGATCTTTGATGCAAAGACTTGGTCCTTAAAAGAGAGGATAAAACTGTTTTGGACAATGGACTGTCTTTATGTGCTGATCAGGTGTTTGACTTTGTACAATAGATGGGAAGCATAAAGCTGACCCTTCAAGGGGTTGGTGTCACCCAAAAAAGTCTCTTCCTCAGTCTTGATCTGTGATGCAAAGACTAGGTCCCAAGAAAGAGGATGAAACTGTTTTGGACAATGGACTGTCTTCATGTGCTGATCGGGTGTTTGACTTTGTACAAGAGATGGGAGGCATAAAGCTGACCCTTTAAGGGGTTGGTGTCACCCAAAAAAATCTCTTCCTTAGTCTTGATCTGTGATGCAAAGACTTGGTCCCCCCCCCCCCCCCGCCCCAAAAAAAAAAACTGTTTTGGACAGTGGACTGTCTTCATGTGCTGATCGAGTGTTTGACTTTGTACAAGAGATGGGAGGCATAAAGCTGACCTTTAAGGGGTTGGTGTCACCCAAAAAAATCTCTTCCTTAGTCTTGATCTGTGATGCAAAGACTTGGTCCCCCCCCCCCCCCCCGCCCCAAAAAAAAAAACTGTTTTGGACAGTGTACTGTCTTCATGTGCTGATCGGGTGTTTGACTTTGTACAGGAGATGGGAGGCATAAAGCTGACCCTTTAAGGGGTTGGTGTCACCCAAAAAATCTCGTCCTTAGTCTTGATTTGTGATTCAAAGACTTGGTCCCCCCAAAAAGAGGGTAAACTATTTCGAACAATGGACTATCTTTATGCGCTGATTAGGTGTTTGACTTTGTGCAAGAGATGGGATGCATAAAGCTGCACCTTTAAGGGTTGGTGTCACCCCAAAAATCTCTTCCCCAGTCTTGATCTGTGATGTAAAGACTTGGGCTCCTTAAAAGGAGGATAAAACTATTTTGGACGATGGACTGTCTTAATGCACAGATCGGGTGTTTGAATTTCTACAAAAGAAGGGTAATTAAGGGTTGACCCACTAAGGAGTCAGTATCGCCTCAAAAAAATTCAGAAAAGGTAACTGATTTTAGATAATATTTCATACCCTTAAACTTGCAAGTAAACGGAAAGAAAAAAATCTAGATTATTTTTTTTTATATCTGATTACAGGATTCAAGTAAGAGTGGGATTATCATGGTATATAATCGTCTTGGATTTCAGTAGATTGTGATCAATTCTATGAGGTGTCTAAGGCAAGTGGTTTGTTATCATTAAGAAGCTACACGTAATCAATCGAGGCTGACGCACACAACATAGGAGCATCATTTTAGATATTTTTATGTCGTAGGCTTGGGCTTCTTACATCGCGGGTTCAGTCAATCAGAATTTACTTTGAAGGATGGAATATAAAGAATGTAAAGCGCTTTCCAAGCGTTGCGAGTACAGTTTACGGCTTATGCACAGTTCTTCAACAAAATCTCGCAATGGATACGTCAATCCGCAACTAGCATACAGCGAAGCAAAACAACCTACTTACAGCCAGCTAATGAAATTCAACATTCAGCTTTTTCGGAGGAAGAAGGGCTCGAACAAATTATTTCGCCGTAATGGAATATAACTAAAGGTCACTTTTTCAGAAGAATGGAAGGATTTACTTACCTAACTTACAGAAAAGTTTAAGCTCAGAGAAAAGAAAAATTTATGTACCGACGCAAAATGATACAGCCTTAACCGATGAACATGATCACATTGTGGAAACTGTGATTTAAACACAAAATCGAATAAATACGAGGTGAAAAGACTTTTTCAGGTAAAGCAAATAGTTTTGGAAAAACAAACCGTTCAGCACAGTTGATAGACTACAACCTTGTAAGAACATTTGCTGCAAGTGTTCGTGTTAGCGGAGTCATTTATAATATAAAAACCTCCTACTTACCGGGTTTGAGGTCAGTACCGTTATTTACGCACCGATTTTTTCCTGCTCAGATTCAGTTCCCGCGCGCCATAAATCCGAGCAGAGAAAACGAGGTTCCGTAACTTACAAACGTACCTTAAAAACGAAGTTAATGAAATATTTATTATATCTTTTGATTCAATTAGAGGGGGAGGTTTTAATCCGAACAAACATTTTGATTTCGCGGGCCGTACACTTTTTCAGAAGAATGGAAGGATTTACTTACCTAACTTACAGAAAAGTTTAAGCTCAGAGAAAAGAAAAAATTATGTACCGACGCAATGTACAGTGACCTACGGCCCACTTAAGTGACCAATCATAGCGCACGTGTGAACCGAGAGATATGATATGCTTATTTATTCGTCGACAGCATTTTACTCAGCTGTACGTCTTGTCTCTCGACGATTTCTTGATTCAGGCGCAATCCTCTCTCAAACAATTAGTTAGTTATAGAAGTATTCTTCGTTTCAAAAGCACCGTGTGAAGTGCACAAATAACAAGAGAAATCTTTGCGCTACTGAAAAGTAACGCGCCAATTGCACAAACAACAAAGTTGTTTCTCGTTCTAAAAGCAACGCGTGAAGTACGACGAATTAATTGGCGAATTGGACAACCCTTATAGTCGGTGAGAGTTAGAAAAACCCATTTTTACATTAAGTTTTGTCGTCATTTTTATAGGAATGATGGACCATTTAATTCGTCGGACATAAAACTCGATTCCAATCCTCTAATAACTAACTACTAGGGACCTACCCTTGGATTACTTTTTTTTTCCAACTAATTCCTTTTAGTGAATTGCATCTGTTAAAACTGATATAAGTCAAGGAGCATCGTCGTCATGTTTTGAATCGTGTTTTCGCGGCACAATATCGCATTTGATTTTAACGAAGCTGCAGAATTTAACTGGTAAAACTTAGATAGGTACCAAACATACCAATTTTGAGAGATAGCCACAAACTAATTAGGAACAACAATGGCCAAGGATAGTTTTATTTAGAATTGTTTTGCGAGTTATTTTCCTCTTTCAGGTACCGGGGAGGTAACAAGTTTAGAAAGAGTGCAGTGGGAGAGGAGTGGTAAGTGAAATTACAGTTCAACGAGAACTTGTTAAAAGACTCCTTCATGGGAACATTTTTCGAACTCTTTTGATTGATTCATTGTTTCGCCTCATTAATTTCTTCCTCTTGCACATGTGTCATTCTGTTATGACGGTCCATGAATTGTCTGTGAACAGTAAATTATTAGAACTGCCGACTAGTAAGTAAATAATAACCGCGTCCCTGTCCTCTTTCAGCCACCGTAGCGTACAAAAGAAAGTCAAGGGAGGCGAGAATACTTTTTTTCTGGTGAGTGTAACTACGTTGTACACTGAAGCGGAAACTTGTGAAATGGTCATGGACAAATATTAACTTTGGAAAGAAAACAAGACTATTGGTGGTTCTCCTGTCGTCGGCTATCCCTCTTCACACCCACTTTTAACCAGTTTTGTGAAGTCTTTATAAAAGTTTTCCATCTGTTAGTAACATTCATTTCAAACGGATAAGTTTTGTGTAACTAAACGTCTGTCTAAATACGTGCTTTTTCCAAGGTTGATATTTTTCTTTGATTGGAGGACTTGTCAGTAACTGTGGCTATGTGTTACATAATAAGTGTTGTATATGAATCCTCATTCTTTATTTCCACACAAATTTCACGAAGATCAAGAAAGAGGTCAAGAAAGAGAGAGCATTAAATCACCTTCTGCTTGCCGATCAAATGGTCTACAGAGAGCGCATTAGAGGCCAAAGGATAACAAGATTCATATCAACAAATGCTTGACGCTGCTAGGATCATTTATATCGTCAACACTCCTTGTATAAATACAGTAAGGGAGATTAAACTTTTTTTCGAATGAACGAAAAGGTAGGTCATTAATCAAGACCGAACAACAAGGAAAAAAAGTCCAATTTCACACCCGAGTGTTACACGGTTGGTTGCCTCATGTTTAGTTTATTTTGTTATTTTTCTTTATGTAATAATGTTTTCTGTTGATAACTTAGGAGCCATGGCTTACCGCGGCGATCTCATCGCCTGTGAAGTTGATTTTAGGGGAGTTCCCGAGGGAAAAGTCTCTGTGTTGTTCTTCTTGAATGGTATAGAAATAGCGCGTTCTTCAGTGGAGTATACCCAGGGAAATAAACTATTTCCCTTCGTTTCATTGGGATTTGAAGGCATTACAGCGCTCACCTAGGTATGTTCAAGTTTGTGTAATTTTAATGTTTGCGAACATTTACAAACTATCCAACCTTTTTACCAAAAGGCTGTGCCCTGATTGCTTTAAGGCAAGAACAGGCAAAGAGCGCGTCGATCTCATCTAATTTTATTTCAAGCACATCTGTATTCCACAATTGTGGAATTTAAAGTCTCTGGTTGACAACTCTGATCATCGCTGTCCTAAATATTTTTCTTTTTCATTTTTAAATTTGAGACGTTTGATTTTTGCACGTTTTAGATGTGCTATCCCGACAGAGACCATTTTAGTAGAGTAACAAATGAAGACCTTCAGAAGGAAATTGGAGATCTGCGACGTGATTTTCGGGATCAACTTGACAAGCAAAGGAGGATGTTGTCAGAAATGAGATATTTAGTACTGCGTTTGAAGGAAGTAAAGGATAAAGATGAACAAGAAGAAGATACTAAGAGGCTGGACGAAGGAAAACAAAGAAGATTTTCATCCCCTCAGTAGTTGTTCGAGAACATTTATTCAGCTTAGAGCAATCTAAATTTTTCTGAATCCCTGTGCCTTTCTTAAAATTCCTCTAGTCTCGAATGAAGATAGCGGCAGAAGATATTTGTTTATCTTCTACTTAGATTAATATTTCTTTCGAATGTAAGCGCGAGGCGGGCACGAAGGGCGAGTCACACGCGAGGAGAGAACTTTACATCTGTACAACTGATGCTTATGTGATCCCGGTGAACAAATTAATGATCCTCAAGTTTGAACTGCAATGGACCCGGGACATTTCAAATTGATCGGCGCATAAGATCATATAGGGGGTACTTACGTAAACTATAGTTGGCGAAGTCCGTTATACCAGTCGAAAAAAAAATCAGTCGCAGAACTCTGGGAGTGAGGTGCAGCGCGCTGACATCTTTTTTTTTTTTTTTTTTTTTTTTTTTTTTCACCCCCGAAATTGACCTCGGCGTTTCTGTCACAGTCTGATACGTGTCAATTAGAGAGGAAAAAGAAAGGGCGACTGTACACTTTTGAATAAATTGTATTGAGATAGTAAAGAGAAATTATTTCTTGGTCACCCATGGGAATTAAAGGTTCCAGATTGGTTTTCTCTCTTACCTTATATTTCTTGGAATAAATGGGCTTATATATATTCTTCGTGGAGAGGTGTTGATCTTCATAATTTGCAATAGTAAACCTTGTAGAATGCGTTAAACTCATCAATCTTTGTCTCCTTGTCGAGGTTTAGCCTTATTTAGAGTTATTTTTGAACTTGAAAATATCTGGTTTTATAAAAGATGAGGATGTTCTTTAGCATTCGCAAAGAGTATTTTTATGAGAAGATGAATTATACACGCATTCTGACTGGTTATTGCCTATGATCTATTGGAGGACAGACGCAAGCAAGATCATCTAGGAGCCCTTCCGTTTACCCTGGAAGATGATGACCAGTTCCTAGGCCCCCACATCGCAAGTTTACCCCCTCCCCGACATGTTTGCGACGACTAACACGAGTTTGCTCCCAAATGCTTTTAAAAGTCCTTTGTTCTTGGCTAATAATATTCTTCGTAATCAGGCATGTTGTGTAAGTTCCGGAGGAAAGACCCACGTTATCTTACAACATTGGAGATTTCACTGCCCTCACTAGATCACAATCTTACGCATATGCTAATGAAATGTTGGAAACGGAAAGATACCGACTCCTCTTCCATGCGAATAAACCTCCAAAATTCAACAATTTACCCACGTGCGGCGTCACTGAGACAAAAATACAGCTGGTATTCCAAAGATATCTTGTTTGCTCTTGTTTAATTTTGCCCTGTTCTCACCGCGCCTTCTTTCACAAGTTTCCGCCCAATTAAAAAAATTCATATCATGAAAACCTTGCCGGTCCGACGAAGAAATATCTATTTTGTTAATTGTTTGTGCGCACTACCAAAATAAAACGTGATCAACTTGGCTATTTTCTAAGACTACGGCTTCCTGAGGAATAAATTTTTTTTAACCTAAAAAATAACAAAAAGGAAAAGAGCTGCATTAAGAAAATATTTGTTAATGAAAATAGTCGAAAGTACTCATTACAATCAAGTGTTTGATGCGGTGTAGACCACCGAGGATAGTTTGGGAATGACAACTAGCTCTGGAATCTTCGTTGCTATAGATTTTGAAAAAGCATATGAATCTGTTACCCACGATTTTCTTTTTAAAGTTTCGGAGAAATTTAACTTTGGATCATATTTCTTGCACTGGATAAGAACCTTTTTTACAGATATGTCAAGATGTACTATGAATAACGGGTTCAGTACAAATTCTCTTTTGTACAAAGCATAGGGTTCGTTGTGATCTCTCGCATCTTGTTTTTTATCTTAGGCCTGAGAATTCTCGCGTGTCAAGTTAGACAAGACAGCAGTATAGAAGGAATAAGAATTTAACTGCATTCGCTGTCGATATAACCTGTTTTTCAAATATATGCGTGCTCGTATGTGCGTCTAGAGGCATATTTGAGATTTTCTGGTAAACAATGTTAAAAAAAAAAAAAAAAAAAATCTTGAAGCAGCGGTGAAAGGATACTTATCTCTAGCATATGAAGAATTCACTTCCAAAGTGAGGCTTGCTGCAAATTGACCAATCACCGTCGAGATATTGTGCACTTCAGCCTTGATCGGCATACGTGTATGCGTTAATTTTTGTAGTCACTCCTTGTAAACGGGTTGAGGAAAGAAAACTAGAAGCCAATCGATTTTTCGTAACAACTACTATTTTGTAGAACTCTATTCCAGCATATAATCCATAGGGATTTTCACGCGGCTTGCATAGGAAGATAATGGCCGACCCTGGGAATTGAAGGAAGTAAGTAATGATTGTCAATGTTTTGATTGAATTATTTCGTCACAGCGAGTTCTCATTTGCGGCTAACGTTATGTCTTGAACTTAGGAGAGATTGTTAGTTGTGTGGGAAGTCACAGATTAAATGGGTTTCCCATTCGGAGTTGATTCGACTCAGCTCTGTTCTGTAATCATGAAGTGGACTTGAGGTGTTGAATATTGCGGAAAAACTCCATGCAAACGCACTTTCACTAAGATTGACTTGGAAATGAGTTACCACATAAGAAAGAAAACTTTGTTGAGGTCTTATATTCTTTTAAAATTAATTCTCATAAAGAAATCCTAGCCTTAGTTCTAAACGCGTTTTTTCTTTCGGTCCTGATTTAGCGAAGGTGGTTTTAAAACATGGTTGAGCAACATTTCCGCTTTGCCCCTCACTCAATATGTACACTTTTCTTTGAGAAGAAACAAGAAACAATAGCAACGCTATTAATGACTTCCTGTGGGACTACGGCTCTGTTTGTGGTTTTTGATTCGTTACTTTTATCACGTTCTCTTGAGTGGCTCACAAATTAAATTCTGAGACGATGTCATTTTAACAAAGCGATGAAGTTGTTTTCGTAATCATTAATAGTTGTTTTTTATTTATTTATTTTTATAAGAGGATCATTGCATTTTAGTTGCAACAGAAACTGTAGAAGTCACTTTGAACACACTGCTTTATTGAATTCAACAGCTCCGTTTATATAGAGATGCGTGAGAGTCTAGAGCATCTAATGCATAAATCAGCTAGCATAGCCTGCTGGAATGCCCTCATCGTGAACGCTTCGGCTTGTGTGTTTCTTCGCCCGCGGGAAAGAAAATCTTGAGCAGCGCTAGTTAGCGAGAGGTCTGTGGTGATAATGTTTGACTAAGGGCACCACTCAAACATAACAAAATAAACAAAAAAAGGATCAATATCAGCAGCTGGGAACAGACTCTTTTATAAAACTACCGTACAATATAATATTTCAAGTAACTTTTAATCCCAAAATCAAAGTAGCGAGATCAAAGTAGCAAAATCAAAGAGCGAGATTCTGTACAATAAGTGGTAAATTATGGCATAAAGTGGCGTTGTTTGTAATACTCCTAATCCGTGGACCTTATCAAGCGGTCATCCCGCCATTCCACGAGAGTGACTGCTAAATATAGGTTCGACTGTACACTTTACTACAGCATTAGTTATATTTGCTGGTGCGAAACGGTCTGATGGTCATATCCTTTACCGAAACCTATGCCCCATTCACACCAAAGCTTAAACATGTTTAAAAGTTGTTTTTAAAAGTTGTTTTTTTTTTTCTTCATAGAAACTATTTAACCGAATATTTTTGACTTGAATGTAGCACATTGGAAATGCAAGTTAACTAGTACTTGAATCCAATGGAAAATCAAGTTTTTCAGTTCTCTGTTTATAATTTTCATTCAATGAAAACCAGTTTAACAAAACATGTTTTGCTGGTGTGAATGGGGTATTAGATAACTTAATATTTAGTTCCTTGACTTCGCGTGGCGCGCTAACATTCTTGTTTTGGCTGACTTTTTCAGACTCGCGCAACGGACTTCGCCGAAAAGGGGGGCTTGCTCGCAGTCCACTTGTTGAAACCTTTTTCTCAGTTTATCTTATAGCATAGATATTATAAACAATACTTAGTCTCTTTTGTACAGATATTGCGGATGAAATACCAGGATTTCTTCACTTTCGAAAACATAAAATCTTCACCAAATCATACTGACATTTTTGTACATTTTTAAACACAGCAATGTTTTTCTCAGGCTCGTAGTTATGGATTATATTTCTTGCACTGGATAAGAACCTTTTATACAGATATGTCAAGATGAACTATGAATAACGGTTTCAGTACAAATTCTCTTTTGTAGAAAGCATAGGGTTCGTTGTGATCTCTCGCCTCTTTGTTTTTTATCTTGGGCCTGAGAATTCTCGCGTGTCAAGTTAGACAAGACAGCAGTATAGAAGGAATAAGAATTTAACTGCATTCGCTGTCGATATAACCTGTTTTTCAAATATATGCGTGCTCGTATGTGCGTCTAGAGGCATATTTGAGATTTTCTGGTAAACAATGTTAAAAAAAAAAAAAAAAAAAAAATCTTGAAGCAGCGGTGAAAGGATACTTATCTCTAGCATATGAAGAATTCACTTCCAAAGTGAGGCTTGCTGCAAATTGACCAATCACCGTCGAGATATTGTGCACTTCAGCCTTGATCGGCATACGTGTATGCGTTAATTTTTGTAGTCACTCCTTGTAAACGGGTTGAGGAAAGAAAACTAGAAGCCAATCGATTTTTCGTAACAACTACTATTTTGTAGAACTCTATTCCAGCATATAATCCATAGGGATTTTCACGCGGCTTGCATAGGAAGATAATGGCCGACCCTGGGAATTGTAGGAAGTAAGTAATGATTGTCAATGTTTTGATTGAATTATTTCGTCACAGCGAGTTCTCATTTGCGGCTAACGTTATGTCTTGAACTTAGGAGAGATTGTTAGTTGTGTGGGAAGTCACAGATTAAATGGGTTTCCCATTCGGAGTTGATTCGACTCAGCTCTGTTCTGTTATCGTGAAGTGGACTTGAGGTGTTGAATATTGCGGAAAAACTCCATGCAAACGCACTTTCACTAAGATTGACTTGGAAATGAGTTACCACATAAGAAAGAAAACTTTGTTGAGGTCTTATATTCTTTTAAAATTAATTCTCATAAAGAAATCCTGGCCTTAGTTCTAAACGCGTTTTTTCTTTCGGTCCTGATTTAGCGAAGGTGGTTTTAAAACATGGTTGAGCAACATTTCCGCTTTGCCCCTCACTCAATATGCACACTTTTCTTTGAGAAGAAACAAGAAACAATAGCAACGCTATTAATGGTTTCCTGTGGGACTACGGCTCTGTTTGTGGTTTTTGATTCGTTCCTTTTATCACGTTCTCCTGAGTGGCTCACAAATTAAATTCTGAGACGATGTCATTTTAACAAAGCGATAAAGTTGTTTTCGTAATCATTAATACTTAATGCGTGAGAGTCTAGAACATTTAATGCATAAATCAGCTAGCATAGCCTGCAGGAATGCCCTCATCGTGAACGCTTCGGCTTGTGTGTTTCTTCGCCCGCGGGAAAGAAAATCTTGAGAAGCGCTAGTTAGCGAGAGGTCTGTGGTGATAATGTTTGACTAAGCGCACCACTCAAACATAACAAAATAAACAAAAAAAGGATCAATATTAGCAGCTGGGAACAGACCCTTTTATAAAACTACCGTACGATATAATCTTTCAAGTAACTTAGGGTTAATCCCAAAATCAAAGTAGCGAGATCAAAGTAGCAAAATCAAAGAGAGAGATTTTGTACATTAAGTGGTAAATTATGGCATAAAGTGGCGTTGTTTGTAATACTCCTAATCCGTAGAACCTGTATCAAGCGGTCATCCTGCCATTCCACGCGAGTGACCGCTAAATACAGGTTCGACTGTACACTTTACTACAGCATTAGTTATATTTGCTGGTGCGAAACGGTCTGATGGTCATATCCTTTACAGAAACTTAGATAACTTTGCTGAAAACATTTTTAATATTTAGTTCCTTGACTTCGCGTGGCGCGCTAACATTCTTGTTTTGGCTGACTTTTTCAGACTCGCGTAACGAACTTCGCCGAAAAGGGGGGCTTGCTCGCAGTCCACTTAGAAATTGAAACCTTTTTCAAATTTTTCTCGGTTTATCGTATAGCAAGATATTATAAACAATACTTAGTCTCTTGTGTACAGATATTGCGGATGAAATACCAGGATTTCTTCAGTTTCGAGAACATAAAATCTTCACCAAATCATACTGACATTTTTGTACATTTTTAAACAGTAATGTTTTTCTCAGGCTCGTAGTTATGTGTATTCAGTCGTTTTTGCAAGTTTCATTATTTGTTGTTCTATAAAGCCTGGTTTTCACTAGCGACGCAAGCATAAGCGCAAGCACAAATGTAAGCATAACAGCCCTTATTTCACTATGAAAACGACCTCGATGCAAGCATACAAACAAGTGCATGCCTTTTCTTGTACTAGTGCTTGTGCTCGTCGACGTTCGTTTCCACTTGGTATATTTTACTTGTGAGTGCGTTTGTGCTCACGCTAGGACTTGATAATTATAATAATAACAATAATATTTATTATTTGTAACGCGCATTTTACATGTGCATATGATCAAATGTGCGATAAAATAAATATAATACAAATAAATAGAAATATAAATGTTAGATAAAAATTAAATACTCGGCCCTGCATCAAAATATACAAAACGATAAAATAATATAAATAACATAGAGCAAAAATTTGTAAACGTGAATAAAAACTTTAAAACTAAACATCAATTATGAAAATTTAATTACGTTATATTTGCATTTCTTATTGAACTAGGAAGACCATTCCAGAGTTTAGGAGCTGCACTGGCAAAAGCCCTATCACCTAAAGTTTTCTTCGCTCCAGTGGTTAATGGTTGTAATAAAAGATCATAATTGGAGTGCAAACTATAATTCGAAGGCTGTATTATCTTAAATAAGACCAGATATGTCATTAGGAGCAAAGCCATTAATAGCCTTAAAAGTAATGACTAAAATTTTGAAATTAATTCCAATTTAACTGGCAACCAGTGCAAAGAACGTAAAACTGGTGCTATATGACAGAATCTAGGAACAATGCAAACTAACCTGGCCATTGTATTTTGAACTCTTTGCAGCTTACTTAAATGAATATCAGGTACTCTTAAAAGAAGGCTATTACAATAATCCATTCTTCCCATAACTAATGCATGAACTAATATTTCCGCAGATTCTCTAGAAAGATATTTCCTAATGCGCCTTAAATTATGTAAAAAAGCAAATGCTGCATTACACGTCTTATTCATGATGTGTAGTAAGATTCATGTTCGTTTCGAATATGTGCTTGCGTCGCGAATGAAAACCAGGCTTTACGCCATTGGTGACTGGAATACTTGAGTATTGATTCCATGGGGTAAATTGTGCTTTAGATCTGATTCACTAAAGGAAGTGGGACTGTCAGTAATTCCTAAAGAACTAGTGGTAACAGATGACCGTGGGCCTGTGGCTTCCGAGCCTGAGAGGAGGCCATCACCAGAACTTGATATCGAGGCTTCCGCAGTAACATGCGTTGATCAGGATCAGGTCGAGGGGGAAATTCCTGCTGGTTCTGGTATGTATGACCACAGAGAGTCTTACAGGGATTGGTGGCCTTTATGATAACGTTCATTGATTCATTATTGAACCACTCGTTACAGAATTTTGTAGATGCAGTCAATTTGGTTTGTCTTGAATATGAAAGATACTATCTAAACGATTGGGTTGGGATAGTGATGAGGATAATCACCAAATAGGCTGTTTTGCCTCCGCCTCAGCAAATATAGTGTACAGTTTGACAACTGTTCCCATTATTTTTCGTACTAAGCTTATTTGTTGCGATGTTGACTCGTCTGTGTCTTTCCTCTGATAGATGATAAAAATAATTAATCCAAATGCGTGTACGACTAAGCGTATTCCTACTTATAGATGAACAATGGCGTCAAAATTTGGTTAAAAAAAAACAAAAAAAATAAACATCAGCGACAAACGCAGGCGCCTTTACTTTATGTGTTACCTTTTTTTCGTTCTACCATATTTTGACGTCACTCATGATCAACCATTGAAAAAAAGTGGCAAAATTTGAACCAGAGGACGAACATGGGGGTATTGATGCTTCTAATCAACAATCTCAACATGAAGGTTAGTCAAAGAGGGCGTCATGGGGGACACAAACACAAGACGCAAATAAATAGACTCCTAAAACATTGGTGTAATTGTGTTACTGAATCAACGTGCATTCATTTCGTTCATTCAAAGTTTATTCCTTCTCCAAAGACTGTTCATCACATGAGAAACGAGGGCCACATTGAGAGGGTGGTTGAGTTCAAACTTACTTCTTTTTTCGGTGGTTGTTTAAATTGAAAAATGTCCATACTTGTGAATCATTCTTGCGTGTATCTGATTGTTTTACAGAGATAGAGAAGGAACTGGATGATGTTCTGGGTAAGGATGATTTCGATGCGATTAATCAAAGAGTGACTCCGAAAACCTTGGCAAGGTGTAAAACTAACACCTTAATCAAATCTTTCCAGGTTGGTCTTGCAACTTTATCTTTACAAAGTTTACTTAGGGCTGTATCGCCAGATCAAGTGACAAAAGTGATCCTTATTTACTTTGATTTTGTTTCGTTTCTCCATATGATTAGCTCGTCATGCGCATACCGCTCTCTCTACTAATTAGCGTCAAAATTACAACCAATTGTTACTTGTTCACTGTCTGAGAGTGTACTTGTAACCTTGAAGTATCACTGACCTGCAGTTATATCTTGTTTTCTTTCTTATTGGTCATCGAGGTTTCAGTGTACTTATTTGCAAAGGACAATTGAAAAACTCTCCTGCCATCTTCAACAACTGGAGGCTAACAATAAATCAGAAACAACATCACTGATTTTTACGAGCCATTTCATAAAAAAAAAAAAACTTTATTTCTTTTTAAACTTAGGTCAACAAAGCACTGCGAGATTTAGCAGATGGTGCAAACCCGGAGAAAGACGATATAGAAAAGCTTGAAAAATCTATGTGCGAGTTCACATCAGCCTTGATAGATCCCCTTAAAGCCGACGCCGATACCAGAAATACATTTCAAAGTTGTTTTGATGATGTGGTGGACAAGGCAATTGACACGAAGCAGAAGAAGGTACTACACGAGAGATAAAAAGGTTTCCAATCAACACTTTATGATATCCTTTACCCCTAAAGTCGATTTTAGTGGGAATGCTGTCGCTCATCTGAACACACGGGTGCCCTTACCCTTACGTGCTATATTGGGGACATTGTTGTCTCTCTTCTTTCCTTACCAATAACCACCGGTGAGGAGGCTTTGTGTGCCACATAAAACCTCACCGCTGGCCATATCGGCGTAATATCAGATATTACAAAGGGGAAAATATATTTTTAAGATTTATGCACACAATGTCACGGTATATTTAGTGCCAATTCAATCACAGGCGGCCCAAGCTCCAGCTGTGAGATGATCATCTTGCGCAATAACAGTTATGGTGGAATTATAAGACTTTGTATAGGAACATTTACGATAGGTTTTAACGAATTAAAAAATACGTCAAATTCTCAATGAAAATACCTCACCTTACTTCCACAGCCTATTACTTGTTATCTGACCGCTTATTTCGATGAAGAGAACCCGCGGCCGGGTGTGTCACTGATATGTCGTTAGAATTGTTTTGAATTAAATGAAGCCAAACTTTGTTAATGGTGACGTCCCCTATGAGGCTCTCCTCTGATAAGTAATAAGCAAAAACCAGTCCAAATTCAGCTCATTGCGTAAAATAATGTATCAACGAATTTTTTCGCAGTTCATCTCTCACCCAGTGGTGTATAACTTGCTCAACTCCAGATGGTACCAATCCTTTTTTCACGTAAGAAAAGAATCATGGCCGCGGCGGACACCTCAACGCTGGGGATACTTTTTTCTCAACCTCTGGACAGTGTTTGACATCGTCTTTTTTCCCTTTCTCTTTGCCATTTTCTTCGTCGTACATTCGATAAAACAGACCTTGAGGAGGAAAAGAGGTTTGTAATATCGTTTTGCTAGCATAACATGGTAATGCGTTTTCAGCAAGCTCTCAAGTATTCAAAAGGTTTGGGCCTGAGGGGGAGAGGGGTGAGGAGTGGAGGGTAATGGCTTTTCTGTATTTCATTCCTAACTCCATAAAACTGAGTTACCATGCAAACTGAGTCCTCTCAACTGAAACAATACAGGAGTCCTTGCTTAAACTATGCGCGAGGTGCGGCTCACGTATTTCTTCCCTGGCACTTGAAACGCGCTTCGTGCTTGCCTTGTGCTTGCAAAATACTACGCCAGTTCTGTAGGATACATCGTTCAAGAAGCGTTCACAGGCCCGGTATTTGTTCCCACCTGATCATAACAGTCTTAAGAATGGTTTGTACCGTTCTAACCAAGTTTTGAGATTAGATACAAGCAGCTACTGGGGAGTTGTTGAGGTGCTTTGTATCAGTTGTTGCATGTTTCCTTTATTGATCAGTGGTTTAATCACTTAGCCTCTAATGCTTTCTACGATCATTTTTCAGAAACTGAAATATGTTTTGTTTTGACGCTGGGCAAAGATACCTCAAAAGAAGAATTTAAACTGATTAAAAGGACGATAAAATACATTGTTGGTGAATATGGCTGCCACTCTGCCAAATACTGTGTTGTTTTACATGAAGACCACAAAAACATCAACTTTAAAGAGAGGTGCTCTACTGAGGCTGAACTTCGAGAGAGGATTGACGCGTTACAGCTTCCAAACTCTACCAGTTCACTCTGTGAAGATCTTATGGCCACCCGAAGTGCATTCACAAACCAAACACATAGGAAGGAGGCCAAAAAGGTGAGGTATACGTGCGCGCAACCGTTTTCTGAAGCACTGCCGAGTTTTGTCCCTTAACTTGTTCCCATGGGCTCATTTTGCAGTCACGGGCTGGTTATCAGGCCTTGGTATAAATAAAATTACCATACCATACCATACCATACCATACCTATTATGGCCGAGGAAAGGCCTATTGTTACGTTAAACAGCGTTACTATTGTATACTCAATTGTGTTGTAAATCTACTTTCCTAAGTAAAAGGAAATTAATTAATGGCGAGTGTTGTATGATAAATCTACCATCTTGATCATTGAATGAAGAACAGTTGAATTAGAGCAACGAAAGGGGTCACTTGACCAATGAATAACTCTTGAATGTACGCGGCGACACGCCGAGTAAACCGGAAAGCGAAAGACAGTCGATCGTTTAAAGGTATTGACCGGCTTGTGCGACTCCTGCCATTCGCTGGCGCTTTTAAATCTTCCGACCTGAAGGCGTAGCTGTTATAGAGACGACTTTCGTTTGCAATGTGATAATAGGGGTTAGTTTTAAGGTGTCATTTCCCCATCTGTATGTTCTTGAGGTTTGGCAAAGCTGACGAGATTGTGTTACAAAAGGTAATATTTTCATGTGTGAGTACTATTTTTTTGTTTTCAAGAATACTGTCTCTTCCGTAGAAAATAGCTCCAGAGATACGTTTCTCAAAACCTTATTCTAGGTATTCTCTATTCATTAAACATATTTGAAACTCTGTTCGTTTTTTATTAAACGTTGAGCGTGACGAATTTAGTCTTAGGAGGCGTAAGGCTTCTTTCGTGAATCACGTATTTACGCCTTTAATAATTATGTGTATGACACGAAAAATAGTTCGTGTATTAGAAGGTCGCTGTCTCTTTGTAATGCGTTTCCATGTTAAGGGTCGATTCCCCGTTTTGATATTATTCCCAC